>NC_073249.2:113050000-113220000 GCF_029289425.2 Pan paniscus
CTATGGGGTTTTCTTTTTTTTTTTTTCTTTGAGATGGAGTCTCGCTCTGTCACCCAGGCTGGAGTGCAGTGGCGCAATCTCAGTTTGCTGCAAGCTCTGCCTCCTGGATTCATGCCATTCTCCTGCCTCAGCCTCCCAAGTAGCTGGGACTATAGGCGCCCACCACCACGCCCGGCTAATTTTTTGTATTTTTAGTAGAGATGGGGTTTCACCGTGTTAGCCAGGATGGTCTTGATCTCCTGACTTCATGATCCGCCCACCTCGGCCTCCCAAAGTGCTGGGATTACAGGCGTGAGCCACCGTGCCCAGCTGAGACTATTGGGTTTTCTAGATATACAATCATGTCATCTGCAAACAGAGAAGACTTCCTCTCTTCCTGTCTGGGTGCCCTTTCTTTCTTTCTCTTGCATGACTGCTCTGGTAAGGACTTCCAGTACTATGTTGAATTGAAGTGGTAAGACAGGACATCCTTGTCTCATGCCGGTTTTCAAGGGTAATGTTTCCAGCTTTTGCCCATTCAGTTCAATGTTGGCTGTGGGTTTGTCATAGATGGCTCTTATTATTTTGAGGTATGTTCCTTCAATACCTAGTTTATTGAGAGTTTTTTACATTAAGGGATGTTGAATTTTATTAAAAGTCTTTTCTGCATCTATTGAGATAATCATGTAGTTTTTGGTCTTTAGTTCTGTTTATGTGATGAATCACAATTACTGATTTGTGTATGTTGAACCAATCTTGCATCCCAGGGATGAAGCCTACTTGATCATGGTGGATTACCTTTTTTATGTGCTGTTGGATTCAGTTTGCAAGTATTCTGTTGAGGATTTGTACATCAATGTTCATCAAGGATACTGGCCTGAAGTTTTCTTTCTCTGTTGTGTCTCTGCCAGATTTTAGTATCAAGATGATGCTGGCCTCATAGAATAAGTTGTGGAGGAGTCCTTTCTCTTCAGTTTTTTGGAATAGTTTCTGTAGGAATGGTGCCAGCTCTTGTTTGTACATCTGGTAGAATCTGGCTGTGAATCCATCAGGTCCCAGGCTTTTTTTGGTTGGTGGTATTGTCTCATCTTTTGAAAAGAAGGCTGGAAATCCCATCTTTGTATTTTTCAGGGTTTCAGTAAACACGGTTGAAAATTCAGAATATTTCATTTTCTACCCATAATGGCAAAGAGAAGAAAACTGACAAAGAAAGATATTTCACAGTTATTAGATGGTGAATGTAAAGAGGCAGGTAGTAGTGAAATCTCAGGTTATGAATCTTCAGATGATGATATCCTAGATAAATTTTCTGAAACTTAAGAAGGAATGAATGTACAATATGATTTTTAAGGACAAGAAGGAACTATGGTACTTTTAGCCAGACAGTCATTCAACAGGAAACTTCATTGTGCAATATGTTACAAGATCCTAGACCATCCCATTTAGTTAAAAGAATATGTGGTAGTATTCATTGATCTTTTTATGATGTTTATGAAGCTAAATTTACTTGATGAAGTTCATAGGTAGACAAATGCTGATGATAAGTATCTATATAAAAAGTGTGGAGAAAAAATAACTGATGTAGAAATAACAAATTTCATTAAATCGATCATTCTCATTAGTTGATAAATCTAAAAAACAAAAATACTTTTCAATTGAAAGTGTTTATCCTTTCTTCAACAAAATCTTAGCCATCAAAGTTTTCAAAAATGCTGCCTTTTGACAATAAAATGCAAAAACCAGAAGTAATGATAAACCCAGAACATAATAAGAGATTCATTTTAAATCTGGAAATCAGTATTTATATAATGTATATGTTACAGGTTTGTATATAGCAATTGATGATTATATTCAAAGGACTTTTTCTGATTTTGAATATGTATGTGTCTTCAAAACCAGGAACTTACAGGAAAAAAAAAATTGGGTTTGCTATGGTTAAATTCTTATTAAAGTTTCTAATAAGGTTGTTTTTCATTATTCCTGTATGTTTATTTATGTTAATTATTTATAAAATAACTTACAAAATGAACAGGCAAAGTGGCTCACACCTGTAATATCTGCACTTTGGGAGGCCAAGGCAGGAAGTTCACTTGAGCCCAGGAGTTCAAGGCTGCAGTGAGCTATAATTGTGCCACTGCATTCCAGCCTAGGCAACATAGTAAGACCTCGTATCCACAAAACAATAAAAAAATTTAAAACTAGCTGGGTGCAGTGGCACACTCCTGTAGTCCTAGCTGCTACCTGGGAGCCTGGGGTGGAAGGATTACTTGAGCCCAAGAGTTCAAGGCTGCAGTGAGCTATGATCATGCCACTGCATTCCAGTCTGGGCAACAGAGTGAGATACTATCTCCAAAAAAATATAAAAGTAAAAAACATAAAAATTGAAAGTAAACAGGGTATAATGGATTCAGATGGCAAATGATAATAATGACTTCCGGGGGATACTGAGAGTTAACACAGCCAAAACAGAGAAAATGCTCTCAACTCATAGCTTCACTTCCAATCTCAAGAGTTGCCCATTTCAGCAAACAGCATTCATTATACACTTTATTATTCAGATCAAAAAATTAGGGCCATCCTTGACTCTTTCTTTCATACCACTCCAATCCATCAGTCAAATTCTACTTGCTGCCCTGAATCTCCATTGCACCCACCTGGACCCAAGCCACCAGCACAAGCAACGATGTCCTACCTGGTCTTTCTACTTCCACTTTTGTTTTCTTCTTGTCTGTCTTCCACACAGATCATAAACATCTCACTTTGAAAAACAAACAAACAAACAATCTAAAGGTTTTCCATCACATTTCCAAAAATCCAAACTCCTTCTTATGGCCCACAAGTTCCTAAGTGACCTGGTTTTTGGCTACTTCTCCAGCATTACCTCTTCTTACTCTCCCACTTAGTTCACTGTTCTTCAGCCACATTGGCCTCCTTTCTGTCCCTGAATTTATTGTCACCACATAGTTCTTTATGCTGGGAAATGCTCTTAGAACAGGTGCCCTCATGGCTTCCTCTTCCTCATCCTTCATGACTCAATTCAAATGTCACCTTTTCAGCAAAGACTTCTTTGACTCCATCTAAAAAGCTCTTGCCATACAGTATGCCATTCATAATTGGTCAATACCTATTTTATCTTCTCTATATTTATCAGTATTATCTTATTTATAATTAAATTTATCTTATTTATACACAGCTTATTATCTATCTATCCCCTCTGCAATGTAATCCTCTTAAGAACAGAAAATATCTTCTTCACCACTGCAATCCTACCACCAAGAACAGGAACTAGCACTTAAAAGGTACTCAAATATCGGTCATTTAATTGACAAAATCTATGAAAATTACCATATAGTCCTTGCTGAGGACAAGATGAGAAATGTACGGGGCAGCACATGACCTCCATTCTCCAACTTAATTCAGTATTTCTTACCGAATAAGACATAGAAATGTCTGCTTATCAACCTGTTACTGTCGTATAATCTCAAATGCAAATTGACTTTCAGATTAATTGTAAGGGTCAAATGGGAAATTGTAGATTTGTAAAAAAGAGATAATGATGGCTCTGCCCTCCTCCAAATTCCTTTCCTGAAAGAAAAGTCTGTTTACAAATATCAAGCAAATGAAAACCTGCCAAATTTTGATCTCTTTCAACAACCATGTTGGTTTAATTCCATTGAAAAAAAGAAATATGACTCAGAACAATATAGGAGCCAGTCAGGCTCCTTCTCTTCCCCTGACTCATGACTGCATACTAGCGAGCCAACTTTAAGCAAACACAACCTAGTAAAACACAAAGGAGCTTGGAAAGCCTTTGCATGAATCAGCTCAAAAACATGTGTATCCAACCCAACTCTCATATTAATTCATACCTATTCTTACTAATTCCAAAAGTTTTTAATTTTCTCTTTGGTTTCTAGGTATAACCAATCTGCCTGCAAATAAATGGGAACTGTATCTCCTTTTTTCCAAAAGCCCTGCTTCTAATTTCTGTTATGTTTTATTGCATTGTCTAGAACTTGGAAAAAAAAAAAGGCTGTATCCGCAAGCCTCTTTATTTTATCCTATTTTCACAGAAATGACTCTATCATTTCATTATATAGCAAGATACTGGGATAGTGGTTTGGATAGAAATTCTTCTTTGTTTTTCTTTAACTGAAGAAGTCTTCATCCAAACCATTAAATACTTTATAAAGAATGAATATTGAGTTTTATCAAACTCTTTTGTGGCATTAAGATCACCATGTGGTTTTTCATTTTTAATCTAATATTCACCTACTTTTTAAATTCAATGTATAACTTATGTTATGAAATGTTCTTTTAATATCCTGCTGAATCTGATTTGCTAGAATTTTATATTGACTTTTCCCATCCATATTCATGACTGAACTAGGTCTGTATTACTACTTTTTGGTACTTTATCAAATTTGAGATTGAAATAAAATGAACTGGATAGCTTTCCATATGTATATGGGTATGTTACAAAACAGTTGGATATAGAAAATTATTTCCTAGAAAGCTTACAAGAATGTGTCTGTGAAACCACTTAGGTTGTTTTTTATGTTTGAGAGGGAGAGAGAGAGAGGATGGGTTTCTAAATCTCACTATTAAAGAAAAAATGGGGCCGGGCGTGGTGGCTCACGCCTGTAATCCCAGCACTTTGGGAGGCTGAGGTGGGCGGATCACGAGGTCAGGAGATCAAGAACATCCTGGTTAACATGGTGAAATCCTGTCTCTACTAAAAATACAAAAAAAAAAAAAAAAAAAAAAATTAGCCGGGCGTGGTGGCGGGCGCCTGTAGTCGCAGCTACTCGGGAGGCTGAGGCAGGAGAATGGCGTGAACCCGGGAGGCAGAGCTTGCAATGAGCCGAGATCGTGCCACTGCACTCCAGCCTGGGCGACAGAGCAAGACTCCATCTCCAAAAAAAAAAAAAAAAAAAAAAAAGAGAAAGAGAGAGAAAAGAAAAAATGGAAAAGGTTATTTGACTATGCAAGTCCTTATTTAATCAGAAAATACTGAGTACTTCTCTCTGTGCTAGGCAAGAATAAGCAAAACAGCCATCAATTCTACCATCAAAGAAATTATGATATACTTGGGGAGAAAGAGACATAAATACCCAGAAATAATTGTTAACAGTGTTAAGTATGAAAACAAAGTATAAGGAGCTATGAGAGCAGATGGCACAGGGACCCAAACCTAGTCTGTGAAGAGTAAGGTTCAGTTTCCCCATGACATGAAACTTGAGTAGAAATCTAAGGATTAATAGAAATTAAGTGTTCAAAACACACAAAACAAACAGGACGTGCAAAGGTCCTGGTGCAAAAGAGAACAGTATTAGATGAACAGAAAGAAGATCAATATGGCCAGAGTGCAGGAGCCCAAGGGAAAAGAATGCAAGGCCTGGATGGCAAGAAACAGGTCAGATCAGGGAGGACTGGAAGACAAGTTGAAAGTATCTATCTTTATCTTGAGAACAATGGGAAGCTATTTAGGGGAATTTCAAGCAGAAGAATGACATAATCACAGTCTTCTATTTCTCTAGCTGATTTTTATATCTGCTAGGAAATTTTAGATTTCATCAAGATTTCCAAATATCTTACCGCACAACTCTGCATAGCAGTCTCTCACACTATTTAGGATCTCTTCCTGATCCTCTTTTTAACTTTTTAAACGATTTCCCCCATTCTTTTTCTTTTCCAATTAGATTTGCTGTAGGTACTCATGTATTATTGGGATTTTTCAGAAAGTCCACTCTCGAATTTATCCTACTGTATTTCTATGTCATTTTTATTATTTCCTTCCTCCAGCTTATTTTTTTATTTCCACCCTGACCCACTATTTATCTTTTAATGAACAAGAGGTAACGCCCAGAACTATGACATCTATTCTGGACCACACATTAATTTTTCACGTATGCCTTCTCTGGTTCTACTTCTTGTTTATTCTGTACCTAATCTCCAATACTATGTACTTCAGATTCATGTTTCTGGCTATATTTTCAACAATAATATCACTATTTCCCTTTTTCAAGGTTGATAAGGATGATGATGACTATCATTTACTGAGCATTTACTATACACCAGGCACTGTTGTAAGAACTTCACATGAATCCATTTAATTCTCATTGAAATTCTGTGTAATACAAGAACAGAAAACCAAATACCGCATGTTCTCACTCATAAGTGGGAGTTGAACAATGAGAACACATAGACACAGGGAGGGGAACATCATACACCGGGGCCTGTCGAGGGATGGGGGGCTAGGGGAGGGATAGCATTAG
The DNA here is from genome assembly GCF_029289425.2 of Pan paniscus. Lineage (NCBI taxonomy): Eukaryota > Metazoa > Chordata > Mammalia > Primates > Hominidae > Pan > Pan paniscus. The sequence goes on from NC_073249.2 coordinate 113,056,258, forward strand.
GAGAAATACCTAATGTAGAGATGGGTTGATGGGTGCAGCAAACCACCATGACATGTATATACCTATGTAACAAACCTGCACATTCTGCACATGTATCCCAGAACTTAAAGTATAATAAACTAAATAAATAAATAAAAGAAATTCTGTGTAATAGATACTAATCCCTATTTTATAATGAGGTAACTGAGACAAGAGAGGTAAGGTAACTTGCCCGAGGTCACACAGCTACTAAGTGAAATTAAAATGTGCGGACAGGTCATACTTGTTAGCTTGACTCCAGAGAGTAAGCTGCACTGCCTCTTATGGGTAAAAAGTAGTTACCCTTTCTTCTCTTGAACTGAATCAGGCTAAAGACTGAGCTAAGCTACCCCTAAAGGAAGAAGACCCTGAAAACTGATTTAAAACAAGCAAAATATGCATCCCAAATAATAATTATCAACCAAATGGCTTTTTCAGTTTTGTTATTTATAATTCTATTTGAATTTCATCTACATAAATGGCTTGCATAATTCCTGTTCTTACTCATTTAGTGGCATACTGTTAACCTAATAGAAGATCAGTTTTGGTAACTCTTCTAGAGATATCTGAGGTATATGCTCTGTTTTTTGAGAATAATGTTTAATATAGAAAAGGGTCGGCATAATTATATTATTTCCTATGCACCATTTCTTATCTACTTGCTATATTATGGACATAGAGTGGCGTGCTAATACTTCCCACAAGGGGAAGCAGTAGATAGCATGATGGTTAAGTGCACCAGTTCTGAAATCAGATTGCGTGTTGCTCTCTTCTCATACTAATGTGTATATTTAGCTCCTTAACAACTCACTTCACCAAGTATTATTGTTTAAAGTCTTAGCCATAAAGGCCTATCATAGCTAATTATCCCTAAAGAAGAATACAGGCATCAGCCAAATCAAACAGAGCAGAAACTCCCCAAATGGGCTATCTCCACTATGTAAGGGCTAGCTCTACATTTCCTGTTTAAAACATGCAGCTGCCCACAGGCAAGCTAAATCAAACAGACTACTCCAATAGCAGTATGTCTTCACATTCTGTTTTACCAAGTTATGTTCATTCTCACTGCTTTTATGCCAATTTGTGATTATGCAATTTAATATTTAATTAAATATTATGAAATATGAGTACAAAAAGGGTGTTTCTATGAAAACAGATAAATGTTTTGGGAAAACACTGAAAGCTTTGGAAAGGTAAATCTCAAAATGTTAGAAAAGAAAAATTGTTATAAAAAATATAAAAATCGAGTAGGATTCCATACTCAGTTTGCTAAGCTCTTGTTCTACTTTATGGAAATCTGAATTGGAAACAGGAGACAAGCATTATATGTTGTTGATGCAAGAAAGATGATAGCAGTCTCCAGTCAGTATATGCTTTAAGTTAAAAATCAAATGCTCATGAAAATTTATATCAATTTATGTAATTCCCTACCTTAATTGTCATTTTCAATTAATCAACCATTGGCTCCACTTGTATCCTATACATACAAGAGAACACTAGGTGGCATTCAGGCTAGGCTGAGCTGGTCTGCTTTCCCATGAAGAACCTGTAACATATACGCTTATATACTTAAAAAGTATATCATGCAACTGCTTACTTATAAGGGTCTGACTTTTGCGTGCACAGTGGAATGTATCAATTTGCTGGTCAACTTATTAATTCCACTCTTGCTTGTTGATGGATAATCAAAGTAAGATTTCCTGCTATATTGCTTTGGGGATGGTGAAGGAAGAAAAAACCTCTTTATTTCTTTGAGTAAAATTTCTTCACTGAGTCTTTCTAATCTTGGGTTTTCCTTTGTCATGTTTTCCTTGTTTCTCCCTCATCCTACTTTAATCTCCTTACTTTTTGGCCTGTGCCACTTTGCTGAATGGGCAAATCACCCTAGAGGTTATTTAATCCTATTCAGGTCAACAGAGAAAAAAGTATACAAAACAACAACTGCATTTGTGGGCTTTTTCCCACTATAAAATATTTTAAAGTAGTTGCTTCTAAGAGGCTGTCATAGATCAACCTTTATTGTCAGTGCAAACTCACAGTACTGCATTCCCATCGTAACTTTCCTCAATAGATTATGAAAAGATATCAAATAAAAATTAAAATTTAAGGGAACAATGAGGCTTCAGTGTGTGTGTGTGTGTGTGTGTGTGTGTGTGTTTGTATGTCTATGCACATAAGTTAATCCAACAAAATTAACACATAAATACTTGGCTAAATCTGATGTCCTAATGGAATAGTTACAGTGAAGTCCCATAGAGAGATCATCAATCTTTAGAACATAATTCAGACTAAAATTCTGCAATGAAGCAGCTTTCGGATCAAAACTCCAAAAATAAATGAATGCCAAATGACTTCACTGAACCTTAATCCTAAACAGAAGACCTTATGGCTACTACATACCTTGACTTACTAAAAATTACTTCCCCTTCCTGAAAGGGGAAATTGGGTGACATAAGCAAGGTCCTTTCTTTGCAGGAAAAAAACAAAAAGGAATCAACAGTTTGCCCTGCTTCTGCTCAGGAAAGAAAGCTATTGTGATCTCTTGTTCTTTATTAAGCAAAGAATATCACTCCAGAGCAAAAAGTGGTCATTTCAGCATGTCTGTAAGCAGCACTTACAATGGAATGCTTCAGAATCCCTTTTGAGAGCTAAGGAAGTAATTGTGAAGAAACATTTATTATCCATCCACCCTCATTTACCTAACCAGTTGGGTCATTGCCAATGGAAGGTGGGTAGACAGGAGAAAAAAAGTAATGTGTACAGACACACTGCCATAGCAATTAACATCACATTTATTTCTACTACATGTTTACCTTTTCTAGAAAACATGTACAAAAATAGAAAAGACAATGTTGCAGAATAAAAACCACTGCACAGATGAAATTGTTAATAGTTGGGATTATTTTCTCTTCTTAATGTCGTGTTCCCCAGGGAAATATACATATAGTTGCTTGACCATACTACCCATTTCCACCTCCAAAAAAAAAATTCCCTCCTTAATTGATGTCTATTTCCTTATAAGGAACAAAAGTCTCAAAAATAACATTGTTCCAGCAATGATCTTCCTTAGGACATTTTCGAGAACACTTGGCATCAAAAAGTCAGTCTTATGGTGTACCATAAATGAGAAGGGTGATAAAACTGCATATGTAGGGAGTTTTTAAATATATAATATTGTGTACAATTTTAAAGATTTATAAATCTGCACAGTTTTGATTATTTTCTTTAACATATATAAATTATTAAAACAAATCCAAGATGATGAAGAGTATCTGAAGAAACCAGAGAAGAAAAATAGTCAACTATCTATATACTCTCAAAGCTGTTTACGATGAGATCAATTTTACAGGTTAAAGCCTGTAATAAGCCTTATAGAAAGTTTATCAGTCCATTCTTCAGGCTAACATAATCCTGATAACAAACGGAGCTTCCTCTAATACACATGATGGACCAATTTCATTTATGCAGATATACTGAAAAATTTTTTTTTTGAAAAGTTAAAAATTCCTCAATTTTTCATTCCTGGTACCACTACCACAATTTACAGGGCAATATACTTGATGTAATGAAAAGAAAAAGAAAAAGACAAGGCTACAACAGACAAAAGACCTCAGGAATGTACATCTAATTGACACTACATTGCATTAATCAATAACTGCACTTTTTGCAAACTGTGGCTACGACAGTCCTGAACAAGAAGGGTTTCCTGTTTAAGCTGCAATAACTTTTCTGTCTATGGATCATCGTTCCTTCTGCGGCAGATTTTTACAGTTCCTCTAATGCATTTGGGAGGACTGTCCCAAAGTAAGCTGCAGTTTTCCTGACAACTCCTCTCTCTCTCCCCTACTAAGAACTGTAGCCCTTTTCTGCTGTTTTTCGAACCTTCTGCTACCATATCCACCACTTCCACCACCAGATCCATAACCACCACCATAGGGACTGCCCGAGCTTCTTCCACCAGAACTGTCCCCTTTCATGGGTCCATAATTTGATTGCTGTTGTCCACTATAATTTCCAAAATCATTATAGTTCCCACCACCACCATAGTTACCACCACCAAAATTTCCTCCTTCATTGTAACCATCATATCTTCCACCATCTCCACCATATCCACCACCTTGGTTTCCATATCCTGGTCCACCACCACCATAGCCCCCTCTACTACTATAACCAGGACCACCACCATAGTTGCCACCATCACCTCCAAATCCATTATATCCACCATCACCTCCTCCATAACTACCTCTGCTGCCACCACCTCCACCACCATAGCTCCTCCACCACCTCCAAAGTTTCCTCCGCGACCCATAAAATTGCCAGATCCACCTCCACGACCTCTCTGTGATCCAGCAGACTGCATCTCTTGTTTAGAAAGGGCCTTTTTCACTTCACAATTATGCCCATTAATAGTGTGGTATTTCTGAACAACAATTTTATCAACTGTATCATGCTCATCAAAAGTTACAAAAGCAAATCCTCTCTTTTTCCCACTCTGCCTGTCTTCCATAACTTCTATGGTTTCAATCTTGCCATACTTTTCAAAGAAGTCTCTCAAATTATATTCTTCTGTATCTTCTTTAATACCACCAACAAAAATTTTCTTCACTGTCAGATGGGCACCAGGCTTTACAGAATCCTCTCTAGAAACAGCTCTCTTTGGTTCCACTGCACACCCATCAACCTTGTGTGGTCAAGCACACATTGCTGCATCCACCTCTTCAACACAAGAATAAGTCACAAAACCAAAGCCCCTGGAACGTTTTGTTTGGGGGTCTCTCATTACCACACAATCTGTGAGTGTGCCCCATTTCTCAAAATGTTCTCTTAAACTATCATCTGTAGTTTCAAAGCTCAGACCACCAATAAACAGTTTTCTCAACTTCTCTGGTTCCTTTGGATCATGGCCCTCCATTTTGAGACCAGACTCGCCTCTTCCAACTCGAGTTCAATATTGATATACTGAAAAATTTTTTAATCAGCAAACTGAATGTTGATAATAAACTCAATCTATTGGGAAAAAAATGCACTTGCAGATAATTTATCCAGAATCTCCAGGATCTACTCTGTTCTGGATGGATGTCGTCTCCAACGGTCTGGAAATTTTAACCCCCAAATGTTAAAATGATGAAAAAATATAGATCCAGCCCCAAATCTTCTAAGTGAATTCATTTGTTTTTTCTTAATATTACATGATTTAAGGATTGAAGCCTCTCTCTCTCTGTCACACACACACACACACACACACACCATAAAAGTAATGCAACACTTATAAAGGATTTATTTGCTGCCTCAAAGTAAGACTAAATGAGGAAATTCACCACTCATGCATTATCTGCTATTCCACTATGACGTCATTCTCATCATCAATTACGATCAGCAACTTCTTATCTATTTTGCTTAGACTAGGCATCTATGTCCTCATTAACTTTTTACTATCCAGTATATCACATTATTGCCCCCTGATATTGCAAAATATTCTTTTTTTTTTTTTTTGAAATGAAGTTTTGCTCTTGTTGCCCAGGCTGGAGTGCAATAGCGTGATCTCGGCTCACCACAACCTCTGCCTCCCAGGTTCAAGCAATTTCCCTGCCTCAGCCTCTCAGGTAGCTGGGATTACAGGCATGCGCCACCACACCTGGCTAATTTTGTATTTTTAGTAGAGATGGGGTTTCTCTATGTTGGTCAGGCTGCTCTTGAACTCCCGACCTCAGGTGATCTGCCCACCTCGCCTCTCAAAGTGCTGGAATTACAGGCGTGATCCACTGTGCCCGGCCTCTTTTTTATGTTTTATTTTTTAGCAACTAATGTAACATTAAAAATGCATCGAGGGCCGGGTATGGTGGCTCATGCCTGTAATCCCAGCACTTTGGGAAGCCAAGGTGAGGTGGGAGGATAGCTTGAGCTCAGCCTGGGCAACATGGTGAGATCCCATCTCTTAAAAAAAAAGGCATTTAGATCATAATACCATAAATCATTGCTTTAAAAGAAATTAGGGTTACCTACAGGAAGAAATCTCACTATTAATCTGAGGAGGCATGTCACAGCAACCAAAGAACTCTGATATTAGTTTATAGGACAAGAATGTAGAAATACTGCCACACACAAATTATTTATCAATTAAAAAACATTTCGTATCCAATATTTAATGGAATATCTGACAATTCTCCTCTTATACTGGTGATATAATGTGAAAGGAGAAGGGTAGGTTCAAATTTCCCAGTTACTTCAACTCCCAAACAGTAGCCTCAGTGAAGAAAGGATCTTTATTAGAATAATCATATTACTCCACTCAAAAGAGAAGGCCTATTCTAATATTATAACCTAAGCCTTGTTGTAACATACATCTTCAAGAAATATTTGAAGAGAATTAGTCAAATTAGCTGTACGTGCTCACATAGAAAGATCACCAAAAAGCCCAGATATGACTTTCAGCCTAGATAATTATTCTAGAAACTCTGATAGCCTCCACCATGTACTACTGCCTTGAAAGAAGCTTCTTGGCTCTAAGATGGGTTAAAGAAAATAATTAAAAGCATTATTTGCCCATTATTTACATCTGTATACTTAAAATATAATGAATATTACCAAAATTAGAATAAGACATTCCTATCATAGCTTCAGCTTTTATTTTTAGTCATTTAGTGGTTGCCAGGGGCTAAGCAGAAAAGTAACTGCTAATGAATATGGGTTTCCTTTGGGGTGATAAAAATGTTCTGGAATTATATATTGATGATAGTTGCACAATTTTTTTTTTTTTTGAGACACAGTCTTGTTCTGTCACCCAGGCTGGAGTGCAGTGGCGTGATCTCGGCTCTACTGCAACGTCCGCCTCCCAGATTCAAGCAATTTTCCTGTCTCTGTCTCCCAAGTAGCTGGAATTACAGGTACATGCCACCACACATGGCTAATTTTTGTATTTTTAGTAGAGACAGGATTTCACAATTTTGGCCAGGTTGGTCTCCAACTCCTGACCTCAGGTGATCCACCTGCCTCAGCCTCCCAAAGTGCTGGGATTACAGGCGTGAACCACCGCTCCCAGCCGCACAATTTTTTTTTAATTTCCCAGTTTTATTGTGATTGCTATGTTTTTAATATTTATCCCCTCCCAAAGTTACGTTGAAGTTTAATTCCCATTGTAATTGTATTAAGAGGTGATACCTTTAAGAGGTGATTAGCCCATGAGGGCTGTGCCCTTATGAATGATTTAATGCTACTGTCTCAGAAGTAGGTTTCTCATAAAAAATGAATTTGATCCCCTTTCCTTTCCCTTGCCCTCTCTTTGCCCTTTTGCCATGGGACAATGCAGCAAGAAGGTCCTTGCCAGATGCCAGTCCCTGACTTGGACTTCCCAGTTCTAAAACTGTGAGAAATATATTTCCATTCATTATAAATGACCTAATCTCAGGTTTTCTGTTATAGCAGCACAAAATAGACTGTCATAGTTGTAAAATACACATAACATAAAGTTAACATATTAATCATTTTTAAGTGTACAGTTCAGTAGTACTAAATACATTCACACCATCATGCAACCATCATCACTATTCAAAACATTTTTATCACACCAAAATGAAACTGTGTACCCATTAAATACTAATTCTGCATTCTATCCTCCACTGCACCCCTGGCAACCACCATACTACTTCCTGTCTCTATGATTTTTGACTACACTGTATACCGCATAAGTAGAACCATATAGTATTCGTCTTTCTGTGACAGACTTATCTCAGCATAATGTTCTGAAGATTCATCCATGTTGTGGCATATGTCAGATTTTAATTGTTGTATCATCTTGCTGTATTGAACCATTTATTAATATATAATGTCCTTCTTTGTCTCTTACAACATTTTGATTTAAAGCCTATTTTGTCTGATAACAGTATAGCCACTCTTGCTCTCTTTTGGTTACTATTGCATGGAGTATCTTTTTCAATCCTTTCACTTTCAATCTATTTGTGTCTCTGGATCTAAAGTGAGCCTCCTGTAGACAGGATATAAGTGAATCATGTTTTTCTAATCCATTCTGCCAATCTCTGTCTTTTGGTTGAAGAGTTTAACGCATTTAAGTTCAAAGCATTTATTGATATATACTTCTGTCATTTTGCTATTTGTTTTCTATATGCTTTATACATTTTTGTCCATCATTTCCTGCATTACTGCCTTCTTTGTATTTCACTGACTTTGTTGTAGTAAAATGTTTAAATTCCTTCCTTATTTCCTTTTGTGTATATTCTATAGCTATTTTCTTTGTGGTTACTATGGGGATTACATTTAACATGCTAAAGTTAAAACATTCTAATTTAAATTATTACCAGCTTAACTTCAACAACATACTAAAACTCTGCTCCCATAACAGCTCCATTTCCTCCCCTTTTGGCTGTTGATGTCAAAAAATTATATCTTTAGACACTGTGTGGCCAAAAACAAAAACTAATAATTATTTTAAATGTGATAGTTTCTTAAATTATGTAGAAAAAAAATGTGGAGTTACAAACCAAAGTGACAATAATACTAGCTTTTGGACTAATGATTGTTTTTCTTAATGTATTACTCTTAAATCATGAAGAAAACAAAAAAAGTGGGGTTACAAACTGTTGTTACAATAATACTTGCTTTCATAATTACCCATGTATATACCTTTATTGAGATCTTTATTTTTTCATACAGCTGTGAGTTACTGTCTAGTCTTCTTTCATTACACTCTGCAGTACTCCCTTAAGCACTTCTTGCAGGACAGATCCAGTGGTAATGAAATCCCTCATCTTTTGTTTATCTGAGAATGTCTTAATTTCTCCCTCACTTTGGTAGGACAGTTTTGCCAGAAATAGAATTATTGGCTGATAGTTTATTTCTTTTAGTACTTTGAATATGCCAGCCCACAGCCTTTTGGCCTCCGAAGTTTCTGATGAGAAATCTGCCAATAATAATATTAAGGATCCCTGGTATGTGATAAGTTGCTTCTCTCACTGCTTTCAAGATTCTCTGTCATTCAAAAATATGATTTTTTAAGAGATAGGGTCTTGCTCTGTTGCCTAGGCTGGAGTGTGGTGGCATAATCACAGCAAACTCCTAGGCTCAAGCAATCTCTCATCTCAGCCTCCCAAGTATCCTGAGTAACTGGGACTACAGGTGCATGCCAACACACCTGACTCATTTTATTATTATTATTTTTTAGAGAGGTGGGTTCTCACTATGTTGCCCAGGCTGACCTTGAATTCCTGGCCTCAGATGATCCTCTCACCTCAGCCTCCTGAGTAGCTGGGACTGTAGGCACAAACCACCACACCTGGCTGTCAAAGTATGATTATGTGCCTTGGTGTGGGTCTCTTTGGGTTCACACTACTTGGAGTTCATTGAACTTCTTGGATGTTTATATTCATGTATTTCACCAGCTTTGAAAAGTTTTCAGCATTAAGCCTTCAAATATTCCCTCTTCCCCTTTCTCTCCCTCTTCTCCTTCTGGGACTCCAACAATGTTTATGTTGGTCCACTTGATAGTGTCACACAGATTCCTTAAGCTCTGTTTATTTTTCTTCAGTATTTTTTCTTTCTGTTCCTCAGACTCAATAATTTCCATTATTCTCTCTTCAAGTTTGCTGATTCATTCTTCTGCCTGCTCAAATATGCCTTTAAATTCTGCTAATGGATTTTTCATTTTAATTATTTTATTTTCTAGCTCCAGAATTTCTTTTTGGTTTCTTTTTAGGTTTTCCGTTTATTGAGATTTCCACTTTGTTCATACATTATGTTCTTGACTTTCCCCACGTCTTCCTTTAGTTCCCTAAGCATCTTTAAGACAGTTGTTCAAAGTCTTTGTCAAGTAGATTTGACATGAGGTCTTTTTCAGGAACAGTTTCTGTTGATTCAGTTTTTTCCTTGGAATGAGCCATACTTTTCTGTTTCTTTGTATGCTTTGTCATTTTTATGTTGAAAACTAGAATCTAATAATATGGTTACTCTGGAAATCAGACTCTCCTCTTTCCTCAGGGTTTGCTGGGTTTTGTTGTTATTTCTATTTATTGTTTTTGTCTTGATTGGTATTGTCTTTGTGCCAATGATCAGCCTGAAATGTAAACTTAAGGTTTTCCCAGGTCTTTTCCAAACCTGTGCCTTTCCCTGGGCATGCACAGTCACTTTCTAATTTTTCCTCACATATGCCATTGTTTTTGAATATTCTAGCCTTTCATGTCTGCTCCCAAAAAGAGAAAAATGAGGAGGTAAAGGTGCTAACCCTTTAAATCCCCTGGAAATCACTTCAGCTGAAGGGGGAGGGGACTGCAACAATGGGGGTAGGTATACAACAAAGGCTGCCATCCTCTCTCTGCACCTCTGTGAGCAGAAATAGCAATCAGAGCACAGATCCCCAATATTTGGAGGACAAGGTGCTTTTTGCCCACTCTAGCTCCCATGAGCTGTGTGAAAACTGTTTCTGGAACACCTGTTGGCACAACTGCCTGCCATGGGGCTGGGATAGTGGATGGGTAGCTGCTACCATGCGAAGAGCTGTAACTGACCAAAAATAACCACAATTAGATCCAAACCTTCTCCCTGGAAAGTGAAAGCCTTCAGTAGACTCCAGAGATCCAAAATAGTTATATCAGACAGATTCTGCCAGTGCAGTTATTGTCTAGGTGAGGTAAGACCTTCTGATGCTTCCCACTCCGTCTTACCAAAATCCTCTTCTGATAGTTGCATAACTTTGTGAATACACTAAAAACCACTGAAATGCATACTATAAAAGGGTAAATTTTACCATATGTAAATTATACCTCAATTTTTACAAAATGAATAAATATATAAAACATATAGTCTGTCTGTAAGAAACTTGTTTTCATGATATAAACACTTTTCTTAAAAACAATGTCACAACAGGTAACCAACAATTTTTATCACATTTCAATGTATTAATCAAACTTTAGGTTAAAAGGGACTTTAAAAAGAAAAGTTGCAAACTAAAACAAAAACTACGGATGGGATTGTACCAGTTACTCACAATATTCCATTAGGGTAAGTAACGAATCATTGGTACATTCTAAGCATCATAAATGATCTTGGTTAAAGACTTATTTATACAAGGTAAAGATTATAAACTTTTAAAATAAGCTTTATAAACTTCTGATCAAGAGTAAAACTTCTAATGAGGAGTCGTCTGCTAATTTTTACTCTGTACCACAATAAATATCCAAAACCTAGTGTATGCTCTTGTTATTACTCAATTCCATTAATTCCCTTCTAGGAAAAAGAAAGTAATTCTAACCAAAACAAAGCTTCCTGCTAGTCTTCAAGAAGGTAGACATTACTATATTCTGTGCATTAAAAATTTTCAACTCTAATCAGAACTACTGGAACTCAGAACCATTGCACATAATAGCTTAACATCTTACTAATTCAAATTAACAGAACCAGCGGGCTGTATAAATTACTACTGTAAAATTATGTGTGAATTATTAATATATTAAAATAATGTTATTATTCCTACTACACAGAATAATTCGTTTTAATTTGAGCAAGGCATACTGAATTGCTAAGCCAAGAATCTGCCTAGGTCTATCCCATTAAGTCAACAACTATTAGCTGAGTAGTTACTATGTCCACAACATAGTGATGAATAAAAAGATGTTAGGCTCCACTCAAAGAATTTACAATATAATACAAGATGGAAATGCCCAGCTAATATAAACTGAGGGCAAATTATAAATTTTGAGGATCTTATACTTTAACATATATGTTATGAAGAAATCATTAAACAATCTAAACTATCTACTGTATCAGACAAAACTAGCAGCTGTGAGGCTAACACAATAGTCAAGATAAGGATGAAGAATCTAAACTAAGGCTATGGAGCCAGTTACAGTAGCTTGTAATCCCAGCAACTCGAGAGGCTGAGGTGGGAGGATCCCTTGAGCCCAGGAGTTTTATATATATATATGTATGATATATAATACATATATAAACTCACTGCTATGATCATTATATATACGATCATTGTATACATGACATATAATATGCCTGTACGTTATATATATATGAAATACATAATGATCACATATATATATACATATATATTTTTGAGAATGAAGACTCTAATGGGTTAACCAATTTTTTTTGCAAGTGACCTTGGTATGACTTATCCACAATAAAACCAATTCTTCAGTAACACATATGGTAGACTAGATACTGCCAATGTTTTAGGCTTAGAAAATGCTTTTAATTTTTTTTTATTTCTCCATGCTGTGTTCACTGCTTTACATATGTCTCTGACTGCCAAAGAATTGTTAACTAATCGGCATGAGATTCATTTTGTTAGTGCACAGCTGGGTACTTCCGTCATACAACATCTGCTTCTCAACATATCTTCTGCCTTTTCTTCATCTATCTCAAAACAGTTTCTAAAAGTTGTCACAGTAAAGTATATATATGCTCTCTCTCAAATATTTGGAAGCTGAACCTGATAATCATTATTATGTTTATTACTCTACTAAATTATAAGTGGCTTCTGAATGACTAAAAACCATCTAGTAAATCTAAGGATCTAGAAAATCTGGCATTAACATTGATTTGCTTGAGAAAACACTGGAAGAAAATTTTTAAAATACAAAAGTAAACAATTATTCGATTTGTAAAACAATTTAGTTAAGCCAAAGAATGAAATCATGCAATAATCAGATGTTAATTCTCTACACATATAGATCTCTAAGCTCTCTGAGTAAAGACCTAATGGAAAAATAACTGCTTCAACATGTAAATATTAAAAAGAAAATTAATACATATGAAGTACCCATAGGAAAGAACATACTTCATTCTGCAACCAAGACGGATTTTCCATGTTCTTAACTTTTTTATTATAGAGGGACTAATCAGGCAACTAATTATCCATGTCCTTAGCTTCTGCCTTTTTACTGGGGATGAGTGTGTATTACTCTAGCATCCTATCAAGGTACAGAATGGTAAAAACCCAAACATAGGTCATTCAACTCATGATATTAATATATTCTACTCTGAATGTTTGTTTTCAAATTGGTTGGCAGTCAAAGTATTTCCCTAAAGGAATCATATATAGTGGTATTTTATAGATCTCAGGCCAGTCCTCCAAAGCCAAAATGTAGTTGAACTAGAGAAGCAATAATAGTACACAACCCAAACATCCATTATACCAGTTTCTATGGCAAAATTCATTCCAGAACCCAAGCGAGCATTGGGTAATATCCTCCCAATCACTGGCAACGCAGCAAGAGCTTCACAGTTCAGTTTTCCTCTTCTCTCCCAATCAGCCCAAAATCAACAGGGTGAGAAGGCAGAAGGAGATCTAATAGTTGTGGAAGGCTCCAATAATAGGAAGCTGAGGGGTAGAAGGCAGAACTATAGCAGATCCCTTTGTTTTCACTGAGTCTGGTAAGAGTGAAAGGGGAAATCCCAACATGAGATATTAGGGGTAGAAAAAGTGGCCTTAAGAATACTATCATCTTCCGGAAGTTGACATTGAAGCTATAGATCTCCAAAAAGAGCAGGAGACAAAAAACTATCAGAGGGACTCTAGCAATGTTAAGGGGTTTCTTTGTTATATATCTGGTAGTGGCGGTTGTCCACTTGGTTTTGTTGTTTGATGTGTGTGTCGGGAGGGTAGGAACAATCAGAAGTAACAGAAGCAGCATTTTTTTAAGCATTCTTAAGCTAATGAGATAAGAAAATGCCTGTAAAGCCAATTTTGTAAAATGTTAGCACTTAAATATAAGGACATAGCTGAGCTACTCTTAGTCTTTATGTGATATGGATTAAAACAATGCACAATGCTTACTTATTAACTGCTTCAGACTAATGAAATGATAAGCATACCTTGCAATGGTTTTCAGTGCTATGTCATCACATAGCATCATCATCACCACCACCACCAGAACTGTACAAGACACTTCTGTAACTTTATATGAGGGAGCAATGTGCTCATCCCTAGTAGAAGAATAATTGTTGATCTAATCACAATCAACTTGTTCTCCACTTTTCCAGTGTTTTTCACAGCTTAGATAATGGCAAGACTGGAGTTAGGACAGCAGCTAAGCTATTACAGTAGTCCATGTAACCAATTCCAGCCAGTGAGATACAAAGGAAACATCTGGAAAGGGTTTTTTCTCTTCTAATAAAAGATATAGACACAGATGATACCATTCCTTTTTCTGCTTTAAATGTAACACCTGCAACTTCACAGATATCCTAAGACTATGAGAAAGAAAGAAAGAAAGAAACTTAAGTCATTGAAGACTATCTCCAAACTTTTTATTATGTGAAGCCATTTAAAAGTGTTTTTGCTAAGCCACTGTAAGCCACTGTAAGTTTTTCTGTTGCTTGTAGCTATGATAAGATCAACTACCTGTTGATCAACTTATCTGTTGATCAGATAAGATACAACTAGCATCTTATAAAGCATGTATCATGTGCCCAGCACTGCACAAAACCCTCTAATACATTATTTCATTTAATTCTCACAATAATCCTCTAAAGTAAATAATGATAACAACCACATTTTTTAAAGGGGGGAAACAGAGATTTATAGCGATTAAGACACTTGTCAACATTAGTTAAATGGTAAACTAGAACGCAAATCCAGGTCTGTATGATGTCCAAGTCCATGTTCTTTACATTACACAAGATCATATCATCAGTTATTACACTAGTAGTAAAGAAACAGCACGGTAAAATGAAATAACCGGAGACCGTAGAGTCAAAACAGGCCTTGGTTCGAGTCCTGGCTCTAGTATTTAATAACTGGGGAAATTAATTAATTTCAGTTTTCTGAACTATATGATGGAGATAATATGTAATAAAAATATATACTAATTATGATAGTATGTTCTTACAAAATTTATTGTGGCAATTGAATTTATTCCATTGTGTCTAAAACAACACAATTAAGCACATTCCCTGGCACATAAGAGACACTCAAACTTTAGTTTCCTTTCTCCTTTCCAGTCTAACAATTGAGTGTTCTGTCCAAATCATGAAGAGAGGTGAAATAGTCCATTTATGTTCTCATGGAGCTCAAAGTCAAGGGAGGTGATAAAACACTACAGTATAGTCATCTTAAAGGCATACATCAGATGCTATAGGAGGAATACAGAAAAGGAGGAAGTGTAATAAACTGGCTTCAGGAAATAACCTCTGAGCAAGCTAAAAAGAGCTTGCCAGGTGATAAGAAAGGGAAGGGCAATAGCAGAAATACGCTCTCAGTAGAGGAAACAGTATGTGCAAAAGCACAGAGGGAAAAGAAATCTGGAAATACAGTAGTCCCTGCTTATCCATGATTTCGCTTACCAGTTTGTTATCCTGAAGTCAATATTGGTCCAAAAATATTAAATGGAAAATTCTAGAAATAATGCATAAATTTTAACTTGCACACTGCTCAGAGTAGCAATCTCGTGCTGTTCCACTCTATCCCACCCAGGATGTGAATTATCCCTTTGTCTGGCATGTCCATGCTGTATATGCTCCTCACTCATTAGTTACTTAGTAGCTTGCTCTCTTATCAGATAAACTGTCACGGTATCACAGTGCCTGTGTTCAAGTAATCCTCATTTTATTTAATAATGGCCCCAAAGCTCAAGAATAGTGATGCTGGCAATTTGGATATGCCAAAGGGAAGCCATAAAGCACTTCCTCTTAAGTGAAAAGGTAAAAGTTCTCAACTTAACAAGGGAAAAAGAAATTGAATGCTGAGGCTGCCAAGATCTACAGTAACAATGAATATTCTATCTGTGAGATTGTGAAGAAGGAAAAAGATATTTGTGTTAATTCTGCTACTGCACCTGATAGAGTTTAGATGTTTGTCCCCTCCAAATTTCATGTTGAAATGTGACCCTCAATGTGGGAGGTGGAACCTAGTGGGAGGTGATGAGTAACAAGTGAATTCTCACTGTATTAGTTTACGTAAGAGCTAGTTGCCTTAAAGAGGCTGGCAACACTTGATCTCTCACCAGGCAACACACCTGCTCCCCCTTTGCCTTCCACCATAACTGAAAGTTTCCTGAGGTCCTCACCAGAAGCAGGTGCTGGTACCATGCCTGCTGTACAGCCTGCCTAACTGTGAGCCAAATAAAGCCTCTTTCCTTTATAAATTACCCAGCCTCAGGTATTCGTTTATAGCAACACAAAATGGACTAATATAGCACCTCAAACTGCAAAAGTTACAGCCATAGTATGTGATAAGTGCTTAGTTAAGATGGAAAAGGCATTAAATTTATGGGTAGAAGATGTGAACAGAAACGTGTTCTGATTGCCAGCAATCGAATTCAGTATTATGCCCAGTTTCAGGCATCCAATGGGGGTCTTGGAACATATCCCCTCAGGATACAGGGGGACTACTGTATTTCAGGACTATAAGTAAATAGGAACAGTTGGAGCTAGTAATGGGGAGTGATAAGAGAAGGGGGCTTGTTGCTTAAGCCCAGCAATTGGAGGCCAGCCTGGGCAACATAGCAACAACCTTGTCCCCCCAGCCCCAAACAAAAAGATTGCTACATCAGTCTTGCAGAGCCAGGCACCGTGGCTCATGCCTGTAGTTCCAGCTACTCAGGAGGCTCAGGTGAGAGGGTCACTTGAGCACAGGAGTTCCAGACCAGCCTGCGCAACATAGAGAGATCCCTGTCTCTATATATTCAAAAAAGAAAAGGAGGAGGAGGAGGAGGAGGAGGAGGAGGAGGAGGAGAAGAAGAAGAAGAAGAAGAAGAAGAAGAAGAAGAAGAAGAAGATAGAAGAAGAAGAAGAAGAGAAGAAAGAAGAAGGAAGAAGAAAGAAAAATGAAGAAGGAGAAGAGGAAAGGAAGAAGAAAAGGAGAAGGAGGAAGATGAGGAGGAGGAAGGGGAAAAGGAAAAGGAGGAGGAGGATTAATTCTATAAGCTTTTGGACTGATAAGAGTAACTGATATATATAGTTTAAAAATAATGTATTATTCAATATATACAAAGATAGTAGAGAAATATTTTTGCCAGTGGCAAACACAGCTAAATAACTGAATGAAAAATTATTAAGTAATCTTTATTTATGTTCTACCTTCTTTCCCTTTCTATTATCTAGGGAGAAAAAAACTTAAAAACACAAATTACTCATAAGATAATGAGATGGGCAAGAAAGAAAAAAGGAGGAGAGTAAGGGTCTAGAAAAATAAAGACATTTAATTAGTTATGAATTACTGAATTAGTAATCAGTTTAAAAATAACATGTACTTGCTCTAATTCCAACTTTACTATTCTCATTTAACATTAATAGATAAAGATGAGTTTAGTTCCAAGCCTGTTTTGGAGGGGGAAGGGGAAAGAAAAGACTGAAAATAAATATTAAAACTTATAAAATATTAATATTAAATAAAAGTATGTAAAAACTAGGCTAAGCATGGGAGTGGGGCAGATAATCAAAGAAATAAAGGGAGATAAAAAATATTTTCCAGGCCGGGCGCGGTGGCTTATGCCTGTAATCCCAGCACTTTGGGAGGCCAAGGCAGGCGGATCACAAGCTCAGGAGATAGAGACCATCCTGGCTAACACGGTGAAACCCTGTCTCTACTAAAAATACAAAAAATTAGCTGGACGTGGTGGCACACGCCTGTAGTCCCAGCTACTCTGGAGGTGGAGGCAGGAGAATTGCTTGAACCTGGGAGGCAGAGGTTGCAGTGAGCCGAGATCAGTGCCACTGCACTCCAGCCTGGGCGACAGAGTGAGACTCTGTCTCAAAAAAAAAAAAAAAAAAAAAAAAAAAAAAGACTGTCTTTAAAATAAAATTTGGAAAAAAAGAAAACAGAATAACAGAATTTTAAGAGTAACTTCACTTTAATATAAGTTGTGCAGCTACAATTCCATTCTCCAAAGTGCTTTGACAGTATTTAAAAAAATGACGTTTATTCATTAAAGGAGCACCAAAAGAGAAAAAAGAATCATTTTGCATCCTCCGTGAACTATTAACATTACCCAGCTCAAAGGTTAAATAATATCCTTTCCATTTTAAGTAAATGAAAAAAATTAAACCCCAAATGTCCTAACTTTTGCTTTTTGAATACTTTAAACCTCCTTGCTGATCTACAGATTCATTTATTATTCATGTTTAAATAAAAACACAGAATAAAATTCACTTAGGCATGTAAATATATGAGCTACTCTGTATCATCTCCATCATTCTTACAAACAAACTGCCCATTAGAGAAATCTTTGGTTTTTATCTCACTAATGTTTTCATGTCTTAATCTGGTCATCTATATACAAAATATATATATATAGAGAGAGAAGGCAATTACATTATTTCACTCATGGAAAATTATTTCTTACAAAACACACTGGAATTGTAAAGAGATTAATGGGAGAATGATTGTTATTCAGCCCTTTTCTGAATTATCAAATTATAACATCCCTATATCTGTAGTCAAGATAATTTATAATATGTTATAATTCTAACAATTATTCATCATTTTGAACTATTCAGGTATTAACTAATTCATCTGACATAACTTTCCTAAGATGCACATGTTTGTATTCATGTTTTTCAATAATCATTATTTCTAAATACTGAATTCAATCCTCACAAACTCACTGCAACAATATATGACACAAAGATTTAGAGTAATAAGCAGATGCTATAAGTACCTCTAAAAATCTTTCATTTATGAAAGAGCTACAGCCTCATGCTTTCAAATCAAAATATCAGAATATTATTTGCTAAATATATTTTATAGAATGGTCAAGCTGGATGCCAGAAAAGGTTAAATTCCTTGCAGTTCTTTGCTGTCCCTTTTTCCACCTGATTTATACTCTAGTCTTTTGTAATATTTCAAATCTCACACAGAGATTTAAATATAAATTAAAGACATCCCTCCACATATCAGCTGTGTTGAATTCCTCTTCATAATACTAGCACCTTGCACATATGATAAGGACTGAAACACATTTATTAAATGGATGACTGGCTGAACCAAGAATGAATCAGTAAATAAATAAATGATGTGACTATGACATAACATATTAAGAAGAATCTTGCTATTAATTATTTTAAGGTAATAAATCACTTCTCTAAATTTTCCTTAATTTCATTTTTCAAAACACTTCAAGTAGGTTAGCAATTGTGAAACTGACACTTCCAAATTTGCACATTAATATTTTTAAGAGTAAAATGAAGAAGGAAAAGAGGAAGTAGGTATTGTGATCCACAATGAAAAAATTTACTTAGGCTGAGGGTCAAGAATTCATGTAGCCATTTAAAAGTCAGTCAAAAATAATCATCTTTGGTGAAATTCTATGAAATAGAAAACCAAAGAGGCTATTACTACAAACGAACGCTTATTAAGTGTCCACTATGTATTTGGCATTGTGCAAAACACTAAAATCTAATTTCCCGTGAGTAAAAGGAATTTAGAATTTCAACTCTGAATCTTAAAATATGTAAGACATACTGCTAACGGGGGACAAAAGTGAATAACCAAGAAAAGAGTTAACTACTAAGGAAAATAGTATATTAACTTAAACATACTTGGTATGTAAAACATACATATTGCATAACAACAAAATATGTAACTATAAAAATCAAAAGTGATGACTAAAGATAAAAATTTTGCAAGAATATAACATTAAAAGGCTCATGGATAAAAAATGGTTTGGGGCCAAAATGAAAAAACAAGGCCTTGCTAAAAAGCAGAATGATACTAAACTTGCTAAAAAGCAGTATGATTAAAAATACTGCACTTGCAATAAGTTTCATGAATGCAAGAACCTTCCTTGTCTGTTCTGTTTACTTCAGCACAGTGACTGAAACAGCACAGTGACTGAAACAAAAACTGAAATATTTGTTGAACAGCAAAAGATAAATAAGAAACTGATCCTTGTCTTCAAACACCTTACTTAGGAGATAAATTTTTAATCACAATTCAACATTAACCAGTGTTATAATACAGTGTGTTATAAAATAGAGAGGCACAGAGGACAGAGGAGATTCTCTCAATAAAGAGAGCAGCTGTAAAAACTGAATGGTCTTGTTCCATCCCTTGAATTTGGGCTGACCTGATTTGTTTTATTCACAAATTATTTAGGGAATGCTTACTAAGTAACAGGTGTTGTTCTAAGCACTGAAAATAGAGTAGTATAACTAGTACGCTTTTTGTGTGTGTGTGTGGTGGTGGTGGAAATAAGGTCTCGCTATGTTGTCCAGGCTGATCTGAAACTCCTGGGCTCAAGCCATCCTCCCACCTCAGCCTCCCAAAGTGTTGAGATTACAGGCATGAGCCACCTTGCCTGGCCTATCAGTGTGCTTTTAATGATTAACTCACAACCCTCAAATGTAGTGGCAAACAGCAATCACCATTTAGCTCATGTTGACAATTTGTACTAGATTCAGCAAGTGGTTCTTTTGGTTTTGGCTAGGTTCATTTATGCATTTGCGGTCAGAAGATAATCTGGTATCTTCTGGGTAGCACAGTACAGCTACCAGGGTACAGCTCTAATATCACAAATCAGGGCAATGAAGGATGAATTTGGAGCTGAGAGGCAATTAATTGGTAATTGGCACATGCTCCCATTTCATCTCTCAAAAGACTTTAAAGTGGCCACAACTTTTTAAAAAATCACATCCAGGAAAGAGATAAGAATAAAAATAAGAAAATACATAAGTAATCAAATTAAATCACAAATTGTGACTCAACGTCTGTGTGATTAAATTTCTAAATAATTATGATTACCTGTGGGGTTTTTAATGGGGCATAATAAGAATTTAAAGCTCCTCTTTTAAAATGGGGCTGTTATTCTCAACTACGTACGCAAAGGTTACAAAAAAAAGACAAAAGAATATACCGTGTTAAGTCACAGTTCTCTAAATGGTTTATTATTATCTATGAGTTTGTATTTTCCAAAATTTTTTCACATAATTATTATTACTTTTTAAATTAGGGAAATTTTTAAAAATTGTTTTGAAGTTTAACTGGTCACTAAATATCAATGAATGGGATTAAAGCTGTATAGCCTCTTATGTAACAGGATTCTAAATTCCTTTGAGAGAGCATACATTAGAAGGAAATCATTTCTGCAAAGTAAATCCTGAAGTTTTAGGTTATTTCCTAATAGCTACGGATTTAGAGAGAATAAACCAAATGTTAATCCCTTCAAATGTTATGAACTGCACCAGCAAATTTATAGTGTTCTATTTAATGACTCAGGAGTACAGCTCTAAATGAAAACAAACAAATGAAAAATCTCCTAGAAATAAAAAATCAGCCAGAGCAGGAGATCTGATCATAGTTGCCTCTCTGGTTTTATAGAATGCACAGACCCAGTAGTACCTGAAGGTAGAATCACATCACCTCTCACAAGCTCAACATAGTGCCAACTGTCAGCCCCATGTTCCAACTCCCACAGGTTCTTCACTGAAGAAAATATCACAAATGGCCATTAATAGAGGAAATTATGCTTACCCTCATTAAAAATCAAGGGATGCAAATTAAAACCATACATATACCATTCTATGACCACCAGGATCAGAATAATAGCAATAATACTGTTTATTTATTATTATTATTTGTAGAAATGGAGTCTCACTATATTCCCTAGGCTGGTCTTGAACTCCTGGCCTCAAGTGATCTGCCTTGGCCTCCCAAAATGCTAGGATTACAGGCATGAGGCACCGTGCTTGGCAGAAGAATTATAAAAGTCTAAAATACCAACCGTGCAAGAGGATGTGGAGCAACAGAAACTTATACCTTATTGATACGGTAGAAATTCTACATATTTATGGTTACAGGGTACAATCCTGTCTTATTATCAGTATTAAAAATATCTTCTCCAAATTTCTGATTTGCCTTTTTTTAATAGTGTCTCCTGATAAATAACTCTTTAAGTTAGCCAAATTTATTTTTTTCCTACATGATAAACATAAAATCCTTCCTTTAAAAAAAGAAACAGCCTATAGTCCCAGCTACTTAGGAAAATGACTTGAAGGCAGGGAGTTTCAGTTCTGTCTCGGAAACATATAAAGACCCAATTATTTAAAAAAAAAATTAACAAAAATTTAAAAACAACCCTTCCCTATCCTACGGTCATAAACAAATGCCCTTATATTGAAAATTTTAGTTTCGTTCCGCACATTTAAGTGAAAAAGTATAGCATAGTGGTTAAAAGCATAGACACTGGAGCCAAACTACCTGGTTAAAATGTGGCTCTGCTACTGTGACCCTAGGCAAATTACTTGACTTCTCTGTGCTTGCCTCAGTTTCCTTATTTTAAAAAATGAAGGTAACTAACATGATAAAAAGAGTAAATGTATATAAAGTGCTAGAACAAGGTCAATAATATGATATGTACAACATAAGTGTTGGCTATTTTTATTAAGCCTTTAATTTGCCTGAAATGGATTTTTATATAGGGTGGGAAGTAGAGATTCCACTTCATTATTTCCCATGTAGATAACCAATTGTCCCAGCAATATATAGTGAACAGTTTATTCTTTTTCCACAAACTTGCAGTGTCACTCTGACATACATTAAGTTTCCATAAAGGTCTGCTTCTGTGCCTATATTCTGCTTCACTAGTCTATTTATCTATCTCTGTGAAGCTACCATTCCATAAAATTATAAATTATTGACATCAGTAATATAATACTACATAGTGTAGATCAAGTGCCTGCTCCCTAACTTGTTCTTCTCCAAGTTTCCAGGATAATTTAACCTCTGCAAATTTTAAAATAAGTTTCCAAATTTCATTTTTAAAAACCACAGGAATTTTTGCATGAAATTGCATGAATTTACAAATCATTTTGTGAATAAATGACATAATTATGATATTCAGTCGCCCTATCTGAAAATATTTTTTCTCTCCATTTAGGATTTTTAATTTTCACTCAATAAAATCTTACTACCTTCTCTGAAAACATCTTACACGTCTGTTCACACTTACATCTCGATATACTTTTGTGAAATTATAAATATTGTCTTTTTTAAAATAGATTTTGGTTTTAGGTTTACTTAAATACTATTTATTTTTAATCATTACCTTATATCCAACAACTATGCTAAAATATTGATTTTTCTGTAGACTCCTTGGACTTTTCTACATAGACAATAGTATCATCTACAAATAATACCACTTTGTTTCTTCCTTTCCAACTCTTATACCTTTCATCTCTCTGCCCTGTGTCATTACACTGGCTACAATTTCCAACTGAAGATATATTTTAAATAACTTACAAATAAGTTATATATTAATGTCTAATATAAAATAGAAATAGTGAAGGCAAGTATCTGTTACCCAGGCTGTAGCACAGTGGCATGAACATAGCTCACCGTAACTTCGAACTCTTGGGCTCAAGCAATGATCCACCTTCAGTCTCCTGAGTAGCTAGCACTATAGGCATACACCACCATGCCAGGTTAATGCTTGTTTATTTTTTTGTAGAGATGAAGTCTCACTCCATCGCCCAGGCCCCAGCCCCTTTTTACTCCAAGTTTCCAGGTTACCTACTAGGTCTGTGTATGTCCCCAGGTTATCCAGTGGTTTCAAATCTCGCTAGCTTCCCTAGTCTCCTGCTCATTCATTTTTGTAGTTATCTATTCATTTAAAATGACCCTTTGTTGTCATGCCTTTTTAAATCAAATATGTTTTAAATGTTTTATAACTGATTCAGTGAGCCCTATTATCAGAAAAATAAATCCAATTAATGTTTTCTTGACTGTTCAACCTAATGCCATAAGTCATATGAAGCTTTTGAACATGTCCTAGCTTAAAACAACTGTTGTAGAAGTTACTTTAGGAGAGTCTATTCCAACAGGAAAATTCCTTTAGAACAAGAATTTAATAAGTCAGTTCATTTGGTTGATGAAGAAATCAAAGACATTTAAATGTAGAGATACTTCTATTAGAACAATCAGCCAGATAACTGATCTAGTACGAACACAATTTGAGAACTATTTTAAAAACATGAGATGATTTACTTCAATAGTGTTCTATTTAAATCAGAACAATTCACTTTCCAGTCATATATCATGCATCATGAGTTATACCAAATTAAACAGCAATTCTATTGTAATTATGTCCCCAAACACCTCTTTTCATATTCTAAAAAAAGTCACAAAGCCAAATGCCATATATGACTTTGTATAATATTACTCAGACATTTCAGCCAAAAAGTCTCAGTTTACAGTAATAGAGGGCCTCACTCATGAACTACAAGAACAATGGCTCCATATCTGATCAATGAGTTCTGTTAAGTATAATGCTTCCATTTATTTGCCAAAAATTTGAATACCTAGTATGTGCCAGGCCTTGTGCTAAGTACTAGAAATGATAGAGCAGTATGTAATTTCCAAAATCAGCAGCTACTCCAACCTCTTCCCTGGTCCTAACACCTTCATAGACTCCACTCTGATAAAATAAGAAGAAAAAAAGAAATGTATTTATTCACTTTTTTCCCCCTTACTTCTATATTATATGTTAAAATCCTACCCTGTGGTTTGCATTTGTGGCCTGAATAACTGATATTCAGAATTATCTGGAAAAGCTTATTTGCAGAGGTGCAGATAAAGGAATGGCAGTGTTTCACTAAGTGTTTCACTTAGTGTTTCTGAAACACTAAGGCCAGTGTTTCAGAACCAGTTGTTTAGTTAGGAAAAGAACCAAGTCAACTATCCAGCCTTCATGGTGAGGCAGGAGAATAGGGTCTGGAGGCAGGGAATCTAAGGCCAATTCATGCTGACTTCCCAGAACTGAATTAAAAGGAACACCCTACCTCTCCACATCCAAGTAACAAAGGGATCAGAGGCTACTCCCTTTGTAATACCCCTACTTTTTCTGCAGTTGCAGATGAAAAATGAAAGTACCTCTGACTGGTCTTTTCCTGCAACCAAACTGGTCACGGGCCCAGTCTTCATTTGCATAGGAGTACAGCTTTGTAACTTCACTTCAGCCTCTGACTGGTCACTTTCCGCAACCAATCACACGTTTGCATAGGGTATAACTATGTAACTTCACTTCAGCCTCTGATTGGTCACCTTCACAAGCAATCAGACTGATTGTGGGCCACTACTTCATTTACATAGGGTGTAAACCAAGTTACCAATGGGAAACCTCTAGAGGGTATTTAAACTCCAGAAAATTCTGTAACAGGGGCTCCTGAGCCACCTCCTGGAGCCCACTCCCACCCTGTGGAGTGTACTTTCATTTCAATAACTACATGCTTTCGTTGCTTCATTCCTCCATTGCTTTGTGCATTTTGTCCAATTCTTTGTTCAAAATGCCAAGAGCCTGGGCACCCTCCACTGGTAACAATAGCTCAATATCACTTTGGATTTCTTGTTGTCACGTATGCAGCTAACAATGTAAACAGTAGTAAACTGTGATGAAAAAATGCTAGTGGACATTGACAAGGTGATTCCAAAATTTATATGAAAATTTAAATGATTAGCAATAGCTGAGGCAATAGCCAAAAACAAAGTTGGAGGACTTATACTACCACTCTGATTTATGATAAAGTGACAGTAATTACAAAAGTATGTTCTACAGTAAAGACTGACAATAGAATAGAATAGAGCTGCACTGTCCAATATAAGAGCCACAAGACACATGTGAGTGCTGAGCACCTAAAATGTAGCTAGTGTAATTAAGGAACTGAATTTGTAATGTTTAAATTTTTAATTAATTTAAATTCAAGAACTGATAAGTGATTCAGTTACTGGAAAACTCTGAAGTATGATTTGGACAAATTTAGGCATATGAACCTACTTATTCAACTGTGATTGTATGAAACCTAAATACAGATCAAGTATTTCTGGTGAAAATTTAGAGTCTAACTTGAGACGTGCCACACATGTTAAATTTATGCCCAATTTCAAAGACATAGTACCAAAAGATGTAAAATATCTCATTAATAATTTCCTATTGATTACATGTTAATATTTTCACAGGTAGGGTTCAATAAAACATGTTATTAAATAAAATTCATAAATTTCTTTTTACTTTTTAAGATATGGTCATTAGAAAATTTAAAGTTACACATATGGCTCACATTTGCGGCTTGCATTATATTTCTACTGAACACTATAGTGGTTCAGAAAGAGTTGGACCAGTTGCCACTGGTATAGTGAGTCCAGAAAGAGTTCCACATATAGAAACCTGATTTATAAGAAAGGCAATACTGCAAATGTGGTGAGCAAAGGATGTCTTTTCAATAAATAGAGCTGAATGAACTAAAAATCCATATGGGGAAAAAATGAATCTTGAGCCCTCACATAATAAATAAAAATGCCCAATTCCAGATAGACTGTGTATCTAAATGTGAAAGTCAAAGCAATAAAGCTGTTAGAAGAAAACAAAGAGTATCTTCATTACCTTGGGCTTGCCAGATATTTCTAAGCAGAATTCAGAAAGTATTAATCATTTTTAACAACAAGTTGAACTACACTAAAATTAAGAACTTCTCTTCATCAAAAGATACCATTAAGAGAGTGAAAAGGCAAGCCAGAGTGAGGAAAAAAGCCATTAGAGCAGAGAAAGCACAAAAAATGGAGAATATGAGGAATGGGGACACACACACACACAGAACACATTCATTGTATATACTTTAATGCCTCAACATTTGACTATTGCTTTCCTGTTAATATGTTCCACTTAAGAAAAAGTTCAAGTAACTAAAGTTTACCCATTCAAGAAACAAAATTTTAGTGAGCCAATTTTGATTCATTTTAAAAATAGTTATATACATGTATTTCTTGTTGTTGAGTTATCCTCAAAAAAAAAGGCAGCGTTGGAAAAAGTTACCCTCAAATTAAAATTAATAAAATATTTTAAAACATGATTGAGACTTTCAGTCCTGACAAGCTAGCTTAGACTGATTTCTCTTGTTCTTCGCCTGTATATACAACTATAAACCCAAGAAATACTGCAAGAGACAGCCAAAAGAAAACTTTGGAAGGTACGGTAGTAAGAGGACAGCAAACTAGTTTGGGATTTCAGGACTATATGTGCCCTCTACTCTACAGAAGAAAGCCAGTCTCAGCATGACCCAACCCCCAATTTGGTATAGAAGGCAGTCCAGGTAGGCTCATTCCTCCCCAGGATTGAACAGGAATACTTTCAACAACACCAGGTAAAGCTGACAAGCCAAAGGCAAGAGGGTTTATGACTGGGAAGCTTGCTAATAAGCAGCCAGGGGAAGCAATCTCCTTCTCCCACAAGGTCTGAGATTCTCTTGTCCCACAAAGGGAGACTGGGTTAGGGGGCCAGATGGCACTGGCAAGAGGGATTCCTTCAAAAGCGTCTCTCCTGAGATGCATCTTTGGCCTCAAAAGCCTGAGACTCCCTTTTCACCCAGAGGTGGCCCAGCCTGGGCAAAACCCTTCTGCGTCCTCTGGCAGTACCAAGAGGGAACCATGGGAGCCCCAGTGGTATCAGATAAACTTCACAGATCAAAATAACATCACAAAGACTCTGGGACTTAAACATCATTGAAATCACAGCCCACAAAATGTGGCAGGATTTCATGCTAAATCTAAACGGGGTGACTGTCTGTAACAAGTAATATATGTATACATACACAAATATATAAAGAGAGGGGGGAGAGAGACATATATATGATCATATATATAGATAGATACATATATATATATATAGAGAGAGAGAGTAATAAAAGGGCAGAGTTAAGCTCTAACATATTAATAATTACCTTAAATGTAAATGGTCTAAACATACTCATTAAAAGACTAAAATTGGCAGCATGCATACAAAAAAGATGAACAAACTATAGGCTGTCTACAAGAACTTGGTCCAAATTCAACATTAAGTAAGCTAAAAGTAAAAGGATAAAAAAAATTATATCATGTAAACATTTTAAAAAGCTGAATTAGCTAAATCAACATCTGCTAAAGTAGATTTCAGAGCAAAGAAAATTATTAGAGACAAACAAGAATATTACACAGTGATAAAAGGGTCAATCTACTAGGAAAACATAATAATTCTAAATGTGTATGTACCAAATAACAGAGCTTCAAAATACACGAAGCAAAACCTGACAGATTTGAAAGGAGACACAGACAAGTCCACAATTATAGATGGGGACTTCAACATGCTGCACTCATCAACTGATAAAACTACTAGAAGGAAAATCAGCAAGGTTATTTTGAACAGCAAAATTAACTAACAATTTAATTGACATAAATAGAACACCCCACCCAACAACAGCAGAATATACCTTTTTTTAAGCACCAATGGAAAATCCATTAAGAAAGGCCATATCTTGGGCCTGAAAACAAACCTCAGCAAATGTTTAAAAATTGAAATCATAGATTGTGTTCTCTGACCATAATGGAATCCAACTAAAAGTCAATGACAGAAAGACAATAGGATAATCTCTAAACATATGAAAATTAATCAACATACTTGCAAATAATCCATATGACAAACAGGAAGTCTCAAAGGAACATTTAAAAATACACAGAATTGAAAGAAAATGAAAATATAAAATCAAAATATGTGGAATGTAGCTAAAGCAGTGCTGACAGGAAAATTTATAGCATTAAAAATTTATAGTAGAAACAAGAAGAGGCTTCAAATCAATAAGTTATTACCTCAAGAAACTAGAAAAAGAAGAGCTAAATAAACCCAAAAAAGCGTAAGAAAGGAAATAAAGATAAAAGCAAAATGAATGATATTGGAAATAAAAAATCAATTAAACAAAAAGCTGGTTCTTTGGAAGGTTTTTAAAAACATCAAAATTTAGTAACCTCTATGTAGGAAGACTAAATAGAGACAAAAATAGAGAAAATACAAATCACCAATGTCAGGAATGAAACAGGGTCTATTACGACGGATCCTGCAGTCATTTAAAGGATAATAAAGGAATATTATGAACAATTTTATACTCATAAATTCAATAATTTTGAAGAAATGGACCATTCCTCAAAAACCACCCAACCAAGATGATGAAAATCTGAATAGTCCTATAAACATTTTAAAAATTGAATTTGTAGGCCGGGCGCAGTAGCTCACATCTGTAATCCCAGCACTTTGAGAGGCTGAGGTGGGCAGATCACGAGGTCAGGAGATGGAGATCATCCTGGCTAACACGGTGAAATCCCGTCTCTACTGAAAAATACAAAAAAATTAGCCGGGCATGGTGGCGGGCGCCTGTAGTCCCAGCTATTCGGGAGGCTGAGGCAGGAGAATGGCGTGAACCCAGGAGGCGGAGCTTGCAGTGAGCTGAGATCGCGCCACTGCACTCTAGCCTGGGCGACAGAGCAAGGCTCCGTCTCAAAAAAAAAAAAAAAAAAAAAAAATTGAATTTGTAATTTAAAGGCTTTGAAAAAAGAAATCTCCAGGCCTAGCCTATTTCACTGGATAATTTTACCAAACATGTAAACAAAAATTAATACCAGTTTTTTGTTTGTTTTGAGACGGAGTTTTGCTCTTGTTGCCCAGGCTGGAGTGCAATGGCGCGGTCTCGGCCCACTGCAACCTCCATCTCCCAGGTTCAAGTGATTCTCCTGCCTCAGCCTCCCAAGTAGCTGGGGTTACAGGCGCCTGCCACCACACCCGGCTAATTTTTCATTTATTTACTTATTTAATTTTTTGTATTTTTAGTAGAGACAGGGTTTCACCATGTTGGTCAGGCTGGTCTTAAACTCCTGACCTCAGGTGATCCACCCACCTTGGCCCCCCAAAGTGCTGGGATTACAGGCGTGAGCCACCACGCCTAGCCCCAGATTTACATAACGTGCTAATCTCTTCTAGAAAATAGAAAAAGAGGGAACATTTCCCAACTCATGAGCCAATATTACCTTTTAATTTATGGTCACATTAAAACCTTTATATGAATGCTCATACCAGCTTTATTCATAATAGCCAAAAACTGGAATCAGTCTATGTCTTTCAACAAGTGAATGTTAAACAAAAATACTACTCAGTAATGAAAAATTGGTATAATTGCTACATGCAACAACTTGGATGAATGTCAAGGAGATTATGCCATTCCCAAAAGGTTATATATCACATAATTCCATTGAGATAACAGTTTTGAAATGACAAAATTATAGAAATAGAAAACAGATTAGTGGTTACTTTGAGGTGTATTTCTAGACTGCTCTTGTTTTTGCCCACATAATGTCATTCTTCCTGGATGTGGGGTAGGAAGGAGGGGTGGCAAAGAGGTGGGTATGGTTCTAAAAGAGCAGTAATAAGAGAGACGCTTTTGGTGATGGAACTGTTCTGTATCTTGTCTGTGGTGCTAGATACACAAACCTACAAAAATGGTAACATTGTATAGAACTAAATATACATATGATGTCAGTGGCGGCCCATGTGGAGTGGTCACTGCGAGGATGCCAGCTGTAGCGGGGGGCGGGGGGGGGAGGAGGCGGGGGTGGCTGGAGCTGCACACTCCTTGGAGCTGGCAGGGGCTAGGAACAGGTGATCCCAGCAGGAGTCCTGTGCCCTACTGAGTTGGCAAAGTGGGAGCCCGCACTCCCTAGTGCAGGTGCCGCCCAGCAGCAGCTCCAGACTGGGTATCCTTGCGCTCTTGCAGGGCGGGAAACCCCCTGCCCCCGTGGGCTCAGAAGTGCCTGCACCTGCTCCCTGGCTTCTCCCTGCCCAGGCTCACAACTAGGCCGGGTGTGCAAGCACTTGGGGTGGCGCTGACACACCAGCCCCTGCCCCCACCCCACCCGCCACCTCAGTCCCCTCCAGAAACTGCTTCTGAGGCTGAAACTTTGGATGCCGACAAGCATGGAAGGGAGGCTCCTGGCAGACAGATTCCCAGGCGGGAAAGGGACGGTCCCTGGTGAAACCTCACCTTCAAGCAAGGGAAGGCCTGAAGCCTGGATGCCGGGCTGCCAGTACCGGGTGGAGTCTGAGACTAGGAGTGAGAACTTCCTTGATGCCTTTTGGCCAATGGGATGGTGCTTTTTCCAGGCCTACCCATGGCTGCGCATGGACCAATCAGCACACACTTTCTCCCTTCTGTGCCTATAAAAATCCCCAGACTCAGCAGGGCCCAGTGGCTCACGACTGTAATCCCAGCACTTTGGGACGCTGAGGTAGGCAGATCATGAGGTCAGGAGATCAAGACTACCCTGGCTAACATGGTGAAACCCCGTCTCTACTAAAAATACAAAAAATTAGCTGGGCGTGGTGGCGGGCACCTGTAGTCCCAGCTACTCGAGAGGCTGAGGCAGGAGAATGGCGTGAACTCGGGAGGTGGGGCTTGCAGTGAGCTGAGATCAGGCCACTGCACTCCAGCCTGGGCAAAAGTGCGAGACTACATCTCAAAAACAAAAACAAAAACAAAAACAACCCCCCCCCCCAAAAAAAAAAAAAAAAAAAACGAATACTTACCAGGACAACCTGCCTGCAGATAGGAACTACGCGCTTTGGGTCTATTCTCCACCGAGAGTTGTTCTGTTGCTCAATAAAGTTCTTCTCTGCCTTGCTCATCCTCTAGTTGTCCACATAATCTCATTCTTCCTGGATGTGGGACAAGAACTCAGGACCTACTGAATGGCAGGAGCCAAAGGGGTATGTAACACATTCTTGGTCGGCTCACCAAGCTGTGGGCAGTGACATACTCTCAGACTGCAGAAGTGAAGGGTGGCAACCCTTCCGGAGGCCCAGACCTCAGGATTCCCCAAGCCAGAGTTTCTGTAACACTATAGCCCTCCCGCCCTCCACCAGCACCAGGCAGCCACACATGCAATGGGAAGTAGCGGTGGGGCCGGATCAGCCCAGGAGCTGCAAGCCGGAGCTGGGTAGTGAGACTGAAAGAGCTATAACACAATTGGGCCAAAACATGCCCCCCGAAACACGCCTCCCCCACTCGCCACACTGAGGGCAATAGGGTTCTGCTGTTCCTGGTATCTCTCAGCTTTCAGGCGCCACCACGTTCCCTTATCCAGACACTAGTGCCCGCAGCAGAAGCTGCTTGCAGTATGTCTGGTATAGATGCACCCTTGCACGGAGCAGGCGCCTGTGCCAGCGCCGGGAGCTGCCTGCCCTGCCACCCCGCCCCGCAGCAGCTGGCATGCCTGTCTGTGCGCAGTGGCCAGACCCCACACTCGCTCACTCACATGCCCCTCACCGCTCTGTCCTGGCTCACCCTTGGCAGGTATGGGATCCGGGCAGGCATCATGAGCCAAACGCAGCCTGCCAGGCCAAGTGGGCAGAACGAGCCCAGCAGGTGCGAGCAAAACTCAAGTAGAGGTGCCACCGGCACAGAAGTTTCCGGCTAGTGAAGCAACACCCTAAGGATGCTGTCACACATACACATGCACAAATGAATAGAAGTAAAACTAGGGAAATCTGTTAAGATTGGTGGTATCAATGTCAATATCCTGACTGTGATATTATACTGTAGTTTTGTAAGAATGTTACCATTGGTGCAAACTAAGGGAAAGGTATACAAGATCTCTATTATTTCTTATAACTACATGTGAATTTAGTTAGCTCAATAAAAGTTCCAATTAAATAAAAAACAAGAATTGCTATCTAAGCTTACTCCCTTACAGTCAGTAAAAGGGTAAAGAGAGAGAGATGGGCAGGGCATGTTTTACATAAAGTTTTAAAGTCAGTTCACACTAATGATAAGAGGTGAAATTCCAAAAACAACATGAATTCTAAGAAAGCACTCAGTCCAGCATCCAGGTCACCAAATTCCACATCAGACAATCAGTAAGCAAAGCCAAATCCAAACACATATAGATTGAAAAAAAAAAAATCAAGGTGGTTTCAGACATTAGCGTATAGCAAGAATCCAAGAGCAGTCCAGAAATACACCTCAAAGCAAATACAGAAGTAATTACAGAGCCATAGTCCCTTATATCTGGTTCCTTGTTTTAAGATTGGCTACTTCCTACTGGCTGTAGATAAAACAAAAGATCAAGTTTATGAAGAATCATATATTAAGAGTATGGTCCAAGTACCTGGTACAAGCTTCACATAACATTTATTAAAATACTGAAGAAAGGTAGGGAATAATTCATGAATGAATACATAAAAGTTGATGGACCCTCATCCCATAAAAAGACACAATCACAGAAATTTTGCATGCAGCTTCAGAGGGTTCTTGAAGGCTCTAAAGCCTGGATTTTATGAAACCTTGGTTTAGAGTCTGCATTTTGAGGAAACTAACGAATTAGGTCACTTGCCTCTTTAAAGCAGAGAGTTAGATGAGACAACTTGTCAAAGCCCTTTCTAATACTATTACTTAATGATTTATACTCTGGTCATATCCTCAAATGGGACTATCTCTTTTTCACTGTCAAATGAATAGCACAAAATTTTTAACTTGACATTGGATTTATCTAAGAGGACCCTTAAGCATATTTACCATGTGGGACAGGCTTGAAGTATAAGGAAGAAGCTACAGAAACCATGGAATTTTTTTGTGTATCATTAGTAAGTCATACTTAAATAGAAAACATGAGGCACAACAGCCTCAGGGAAAAAAGGTAAATACCATGATGCTGCACTATGCCAGACTGGTTAGAAAATATGTTCAATTTCACTCTGTTTCAGCAAAAATACCTTTCAAGAAAAAAATACAGTTAGCCCTCTCAAAAAAAAAAGTTTTAATCTATAAGGTCATTAAAAATGTATGGAGAAAACAAATTTGCTACATAATACATTATGAGATGTCTGAAAGTACATAAACTTTTTCAGCTCTCCCAATGCAATATTCACTGACTACCAGCTTATAAAAGCCACTCCCCCCATGTACAGACATTTGACTTGTATTCCCTGAGATACAGAAAAGCTTTTTGAGTCTACCTGAAAGTGAACTACTAACTAGATCTCTCAACTAAAACTACTGAAATTGGTTCATATTGGTTGGTTATAATCAAAACCATGAAATATTCAACACAGATGAACAGATGCTATGTTCCTCACCTAAAGCCTTCACATAGGCCTATTAAATTCCAAAAAATTTTTTTTCTCCTATTTAGAAAAGTGTAAGATTAAATATTCAAACTCCTTCCACATAACTTTTTAGGAATGCCATCCATTCAAATTGTGAAAAAGTCTGAATATTTTTCACCTGAATGGAAGAATGAGTCATTCAAAACAAGTGAAAATATATTTAACCCAAAAGAACTTCATCAAACAAAAGTAGGTTTGATTGTCTAAGCAGTAGGTTCCTAAATCTACAGCCCTTGTTTTCAGTCTTTCTTTTAGGCCTTATGTTTACTGTTGTATTGAAAGGGGGCAATAAAGCAATACAGCAACTAATGGAGTAAAAGTTGAATTCCTTAAGGCAGGGATTGTTTCATATCCAAATTATAATAGCACTGAGCTATGTATAGAGAATCATTTGATCTCAGGGTTGGCAAGGGTCTAAGGCTCGTGTAGACCCACCAATGTTTATAGATCCTATCTACAACAATTCTGGGAAGAGGTTGTTCATCCTCTATTCAACACTGCCAATGTCTAGGACATGCTGCTGCTTTCTGAGACTGCCCACTCCATCCTTACAGCTGATGGTTAGAAAGTTCTCCCTTAATGTGAGTACAAATCTGTCTCTGTAATTTCCACCCACAAATTCTAATTCTATCCCTTTGGACTGCACAGTATCATCACAAAGATCCTTCTAAGAGGGTAGTAGGAGGGTCAAAGTGAGAGAAGGAGATGTGACAACGGAAGGAGAGGCTAGACTGATAACGCTCTGAAGATGGAAGAAGGGGCCATGAGCCAAGGAATGCAGGCAGGCTCTAGAAACTTAAAAAGGTAAGAAAATGGATTCTTCCCTAGCGCCTCCAGAAGGAATGCAGCCCTCCATACCCACTTAGACCTCTGACCTCCAGAACTGTAAGATAATAAATCTATGTTATTTTATGCCATTGAATTTGTGGGAATCTGTTACAGCAGTAATGGAAACCAATCACTCTCTTTGCAAACCAAGAAGAAAAAGATGTCTCCAACCACTCTCCAAAAATACAGGTCTTGCTCTTGGGATATTCCCAATCTTTCTTTTTTCTAAAACTCCATGCTTTCTCTTCCTCCTAGCCCTGCACTCTACACTCCCGGCCCAAAAGAGCCTCTTACACTTTCTCTCCAACAAAGATGCCTAAAGCCCTATCCATTTGGTTTACTTGCCCTCACCAAGCATAATCACAAAGTTCACTGCTCAATATCAAGTTGAAATGAAACAACTGTTCAGAACTCTGAACAGTTCTGATCTTCTAAAAGATAAAAAGGCCTCATTCCTCTATTCCTCCCAAACTGAGTAATAAAAATATAAGTTAACCTGTAGAGTCCCCAGGTTTTTCCCATCTATAAGGATTTAAGAGTACAGAATGTAGATTCGATAAATGACTTCTCAATTGAGACTTTCAGTCATATGACTCCTTAATTAATAAAGCTAATGTGGATATTGAAGATAAAAGTAGAAAATCCCTATATAATGTGTATGATTAAAATTTCCTAAAAATGGGCCCCCTAAACTCTATATTTACTTTTACTTATCATGTAAACTATTTACATTATAAGAATTATAAAAATCAAAAATCAATTAAACAAGTACTGCATTAGTTAAGCCAAATGTTTTTACAAAATATTTAGTTATATAATAGCTTTATCTGCCAACATTAATTTCTTCCAGGAAAACAATGATGTAGCAAAAAAATAAGTGTTTGATAAATGTACTGTAATATATATTGTTCCTGTAAAATTCACTTTAAAATCTTTAAAGTTGTTCTACAACACTTCTGTTCATAGATGCTAAAGTTTAGTGTACTAGTCATTATATTTTGGAATTTTATCAGATATAAAATGATTCACTATCATATTCTCTCATTAATTTTCTATACATAAGTGCAAACAGGTGTCTAAATACTCTAATCAAATATATATTTATTGAGGACCATTAGGCACAAGCCCTATGTTAAAGACAGCAGGAGATTCAAGCACATGTAAGAAATGGTCCTCAAACTCCATGTGCTTTCCATCTTGTGTAAGAAGATGGCATATTTATAAATTAAAAAAAGAGAAAGAAGAAGACTAGAAGGCAGTATTACAAATGAATAGCATAAATAGTTAAATCCCCTAAACGAGGTCAAAAGGGAGTGCTCTATGGAATAGAATGGTCAAAGATGTTGAAGGTGGGACTTGATTTGGGTAAGACTCAGAAAGAAATGGAAGAGAAGAACATACCGGATTAGTGAAATAGTACAAGTAATGGCTGGAAAGCAAAAAGCATGTTCAGAGAAAAGTAAGCAACCAAATTAGACACTGTGGAAAATTTTAAGTAGGGAAGTAGAAAAAGATAACAGGAAAAGTGGGTTGGGGACAAACTACACAGCCTAACAAATCACCCATCACAGTGCATTTGAAG
Source organism: Pan paniscus (assembly GCF_029289425.2). Classification (NCBI taxonomy): domain Eukaryota; kingdom Metazoa; phylum Chordata; class Mammalia; order Primates; family Hominidae; genus Pan; species Pan paniscus. The sequence goes on from NC_073249.2 coordinate 113,092,588, forward strand.
TTATCAGACACCAAAACCTTGTAAATAAATAATAAAGGTCTTGAATGCTAGACACATAAGCTTACATTTTCTGTGGTAAACAACACAGATCCCACTGAGCTTTCTGAATAAGAGAAAAATTTACACAAAACTGAAATAGCAGTAGTATACAAGATAAAAAACAAAAACAAAAGACTGAAACCAAGGATCCCAGGTCTTAGGTCGAAAAAGCCCAGACAAGGAAGTGAATATGAAAATAAAAATGAATGGATGAGGATATAAAAAATATTATAAAGAAAGAAAAATTGATAAAACTTGGTAATTAGGCTTTCTTTCTTTTAGGAAGAGGCTTTAAAGAGTCTAATATTATTCTAAAGTATTTGAGTCTAGGTGACAAGAAAAACACATTCAGAAAATATCTATTACCTACTATGCCAATCACTGAGTTAGATGATAGGGATCGAATAATGATCAAGACAATGAAGCACCTCAGTGAGACTTACAGACTAACGGGACAGACAAGTAACTATCAGTTATAATAGTGTGATAAATGCTATGAATGAGGGAAGAAACATATACAGGAGGAATACATAGCCCAACACAGAGATCATGAGAAGAAACTGATTTTAGGCAGAAAATTAAATGGGAAAAAGGATAGGGGAGGAGGGAGTAGGAAAGTAAAAGTGTAGATTTACATTAAGTCCTGTTCTTAAATTGCTCAGTTAAATACAAGAAATTCAAATTACACTACCGTGAGCCCAGGAGTTCAAGACTGCAGTGAGCTGTGATGTCACCACTGCACTCCAGCCTGGGTGACAAAGCAAGACCCTGTCTCTGAAAATAAAAATTAATCTATCAGAAATCAATAAATGTGGTCCCCAATTTAAGACGTGGCTATACTCCAAAATCCACTTCTATAATAATTTGATTGTTTAAAACTGAAAACTTTTATTTCGTTGAAATACATTATAAGGTGAAATTGCATTCTCAAAAGATCACCAATCTACAGGGGGGGACCAGGGAATTTCATGGGGGATTTTTGAAATCTGTATTTTGATTGGGATAGTGATTATATGACTCTATACATTCATCAAAACTAATATAACCATATGCCTAAAATAGATGAATTTTATTGTATGTAAATTATACCCAATAAATCTGACACTTTAAAAAAGGTCTAAAAGAACAATGGAGAAGTAAAAAAAAGAAAATAAATGAAATTTTAAAATAAAAGTTTTTTAAAAAATCAATTACTAATTGCTAATTCAATGACAATTAGTCAAAGGTGATTCAATAGTTACTTAATATTATATTAGAAACAAAGTATATGCTAATATCACCCTTACTTTATTTATAACCACTCCCCCAGCAACAAAAACTTTCTTAATAAATATGCAACTTTGTCATTTTTATTTGAATAGAACTCTAAGCATTCCATTCTGAATTTGAGAAATAAGTCTTAATGCTCAGGTTCTAATCTGAAGTCCATATTTATATCATCATTGCAAGCAAACCTATTTAAAATCTAAATCATATTCCTCCTTAAAACCAGCTCTCCTTCATAATCTCCCTTATTCTGTCATTATCTGTATCTCAAGATTTGTTGACTTTGATACCTGATATCTCTCTTCCTCATCCCAGGCATCAGTTCTACCTATCCTGGGAAATTTGACTCTTCCTTTAATGGTTTCCACGCTAATCTTTAACTCTTCTAGTGTCTCTTACACATCAGTGCCAGATTAATCACATATTCCCTTATTAATTATATATAATTAATATATATAAATGTTTTTGACCCCTGCTCAAAAACATTTGGCTACTTTCACTAGCTTTAGGATCTGACTAGCTTTCAAATCCTCCATAATCAGACCGAATACTATATATACAGTACGACTTTATAAATATAAAATGCACTCATTTAAAGACTACAGAAGGTGCAGCTATTGGGAGAGGGAGTAAGGAGATAACATACTAAAACTTTTGAAGCTTAAAAAGAAGTACAAAGCATATTCTGGTGAGAAACAGACCATTGCCATTGGTGTAGGAGAGAATAACTGGATGTGAGGCTGGAAGAGTAGGCTGGGTCCACACTTGTAAGATTTGCATGCTAAACTGAAGATTTTAGTTGGCAATAGGAGACATCATCATGGATTTGAAAAAAAACAGGAATGACTAAACAAAAGTGACGCTCAAGAATTATATTGGGGCTGGAGTATAATAGGAGCGGAGAAATAGAAAAGAGAGGCAAAGGAAGATCACAGCCATCACAAAGCAATCTAGGCAGAAAGTGACAGGAAAAAAAGGAGAAACTATTCATTCTCAACTATTGCTGGTATACACAAACCTCTGAAAATAGCCAATTAGTGTTAGATGTTCTATCAGGCGTGGGGAATGGGGATGGTTACAAAATTCATCCTCACAGTATCTGAGTAATTTCTGCCAGTTTTAATCAGTCTGGAAAGCAATGGCATAGACAATTCAAAAACACCCAACATTCCTACTTTCCTTTAAATGTGAATGAACTTTTGGCAGAAAGACTGCTTGAACTATAACTGCTTACTTTATTAGTATTACTTCTGCTACTAAAGGTCCTACTGGCAAAGCACTTAGAAGAAAGCTACTAAAAACATTATAGGGAAGAGGATCTGGGATTTAAAGTTGCTCTAGTTTCTATAAATGCAAAGATTTGCCTCAGATTTACACTATTTGGTCTAGTAACACATTTATACAAATACTGTGAAACTTGTAATGATAATAATGTCATCTCATTAGGAAAATTATATACCAAATTTCACATAATAATTGGAATTAGTGTTACAGGTATAAAAGGAACTCTAAAGTCTTTTATAATATCCAGCAGTGTCTTACACATAAGCATCATTTATTTAAATCTGCTTTAGTAATATATGTTAGCTTGGATTGAAATAAATTAACCCACCAAACAGTTTTATTATTAATACTAAGTAGTAAATGTAACTATTTTATTTTTTATTTTTATATCATGTTTTGTAATTTTTATAAAATAAAATAGAAGACTCAACATTCTTTAAAAATTAATTTCTATTCCAAACTACCACCAGAGAATACTATGAACACCTGTACGCAAATAAACTAGAAAATCTAGAAAAAATAGATAAATTCCTGGACACATACACTCTCCGAAGACTAAACCAGGAAGAAGGTGAATCTCTGAATAGACCAATAACAGACTCTGAAATTGAGGCAATAATTAATAGCCTACCAAGAAAAAAAATCTAGGACCAGATGGATTCACAGCCAAATTCTAACAGAGGTACAAAGAGGAGCTAATACCGTTCCTTCTGAAACTATTTCAACAGTAGAAAAAGAGGGAATCCTCCCTAACTCATTTTATAAGGCCAACATCATCCTGATACCAAAGCCTGGCAGAGACACAACAAAAAAAGAGAATTTTAGACCAATATCCCTGATGAACATCGATGCGAAAATCCTCAATAAAATACTGGCAAAACGAATCCAGCAGCACATCAAAAAGCTTATGCACCACAATCAACTTGGCTTCATCCCTGTGATGCAAGGCTGGTTCAACATACACAAATCAATAAACATAATCCATCAAACAAACAGAACCAATGACAAAAACCACATGATTATCTCAATAGATGCAGAAAAGGCCTTTGACAAAATTCAACAGCCCTTCATGCTAAATACTCTCAATAAACTAGGTATTCATGGAACGTATCTCAAAATAATAAGAGCTATTTATGACAAACCCACAGCCAATATCATACTGAATGGGCTAAAACCGGAAGCATCCCTTTGAAAACCAGCACAAGACAGGGATGCCCTCTCTCACCACTCCTATTCAACATAGTGTTGGAAGTTCTGGCCAGGATAATCAGGCAAGAGAAAGAAATAAAGGGTATCCAATTAGGAAATGAGGAAGTCAAATTGTCCGTGTTTGCAGATGACATGATTGGATATTTAGAAAACCCCATCGTCTCAGCCCAAAATCTCCTTAAGCTGATAAACAACCTCGGCAAAGTCGCAGGATACAAAATCAATCTGCAAAAATCACAGGCATTCCTATACACCATTAACAGACAAACAGAGAGCCAAATCATGAGTGAACTCCCATTCACAATTGCTACAAAGGGAATAAAATACCTAGGAATCCAACTTACAAGGGACGTGAAGGACCTCTTCAAGGAGAACTACAAACCACTGCTCGATGAAATTAAAGAGGACACAAACAAATGGAAGAATATTCCATGCACATGGATAGGAACAATCAATATTGTGAAAATGGCCATACTGCCCAAAGTAATTTATAGATTAAATGCCATCCCCATGAAGCTACCAATGACTTTCTTCACAGAATTGGAAAAAACTACTTTAAAGTTTATATGGAACCAAAAAAGAGCCCGCATTGCCAAGACAATCCTAAGCAAAAAGAACAAAGCTAGAGGCATCATGCTACCTGACTTCAAACTATACTACAAGGCTACAGTGACCAAAACAGCATGGTACTTGTACCAAAACAGACATATAGGCCAATGGAACAGAACAGAGGCCTCAGAAATAATACCACACATCCACAACCATCTGATCTTTGACAAACCTGATAAAAACAAAAAATGGGGAAAGGATTCCCTATGTAATAAATGGTGCTGGGAAAACTGGCTAGCCATATACAGAAAGCTGAAACTGGATCCCTTTCTTACACCTTATACAAAAATTAATTCAAGATGGATTAAAGACTTAAATGTTAGACCTAAAACCATAAAAACCCTAGAAGAAAACCTAGGCAGTACCATTCAGGACATAGGCATGGGCAAGGACTTCATGACTAAAACACCAAAAGCAATGGCAACAAAAGCCAAAATTGACAAATGGGATCTAATTAAATTAAAGAGCTTCTGCAAGGCAAAAGAAACTACCATCAGAGTGAACAGGCAACCTACAGAATGGGAGAAAATTTTTGCAATCTACCCATCTGACAAAGGGCTAATATCCAGAATCTACAAAGAACTTACACAAATTTACAAGAAAAAAAACAAACAAAAACCCCACCAAAAAGTGGGCAGAGGATATGAACAGACACATCTCAAAAGAAGACATCTATGCAGCCAAGAGACACATGAAAAAATGCTCATCATCACTGGTCATCAGAGAAATGCAAATCAAAACCAGAATGAGATACCATCTCATGCCAGTTAGAATGGCAATCATTAAAAAGGCAGGAAACAACAGATGCTGGAGAGGATGTGGATAAATAGGAACACTTTTACACTATTGGTGGGAGTGTAAATTGGTTCAATCATTGTGGAAGACAGTGTGGCAATTCCTCAAGGATCTAGAACTAGAATTACCATTTGACTCAGCAATCCCATTACTTGGTATATACCCAAAGGATTATAAATCATGCTACTATAAAGAGACATGCACACGTATGTTTATTGCGGCACTATTCACAACAGCAAAGACTGGGAACCAACCCAAATGTCCATCAATGATAGACTGGATTAAGAAAATGTGGCACATATACACCATGGAATACTATGCAGTCATAAAAAAGGATGAGTTCATGAACTTTGCAGGGACATGGATGAAGCTGGAAACCATCATTCTCAGCAAACTATCACAAGGACAGAAAACCAAACACTGCATGTTCTCACTCATAGGTGGGAACTGAACCATGAGATCACTTGGATACAGGGCGGGGAACATCACACACTGGGGCCTGTCAGGGGGTGGGGGGAGGGGGGAGGGATAGCATTAGGAGAAATACCTAATGTAAATACGAGTTGATGGGTGCAACAAACCAACATGGCACATTTATACCTATATATTCAAACCTGCACATTGTGCACATGCACCCCAGAACTTAACGTATAATAAAATAAATAAATAAATAACTTATTTCTATGGAATTCTTTCACAAACAAATTGTACATTTTCTGTCTTCTCTCTTTTTAAACAAAGCATTCTTAATTGATTTTAACTTTCCTTGCTTTATATTGTGCTATACTGGTCTCCAAGTTCACTTTTATAGAAAAAAAAAACCAAAAAATTAATTTGTATTCAAGATTCAGAGAAGAAATCAAGGAATAAATCAATTTCCTTCAAAGAAGCAAGTAAGTTTTGTTTAATTTCCAGCAAAATGTGTAGCTTATTTAATTCAGCAGTTTTTTAATAATCATCGTGACTTAAAACATATCATTTCTAGATACGATGGTTAGAATGGATTATCTGGGAAGTAATCATTGGCAGTAATTCCCAATATACCAGAATACATATGAAAATCTACCTATATTCACCTTATAAAAACGGCCTAAGTTTGCCTTCTGAAAAAAAAATACAGTAAGAGATGCCTACTAATACTATCAGAAGTAGTCAGAGAAAATATAAGACTTAAAAACAGTAATTTAACAATAAGGCATTTTATGGATCCTAAGATGATTTGTGTATGTGCCAATTTAAAAGCCTCCTGTTTTCCACTAGATTAAGGTCAGTGTATCCAAATAGCTCAGCTTTATTACTGAAACACTGCCACTCAATAAACAGATTAAGTTGCTAAGAATAAATTATATATTAATGTTTTACATCTGTCAAGTTTTTAAATACTTTGGTAACTTATTGGTAGCTTATCCCAGGTTTGGTTTTGGTTTTGTTTTACTCACCAACTCAAACTTAAGACTGATTCAATTTTTTAAAATGGAAATATCAATAGTTCTTGTTCTATAGCCAAGATTACTTCTACTTTTACACAAGATCCATCTGGCTGTCTAGAGGACAGAAACAGGGTAGTGAGGAGTTAAGTTCCTTTTTTACATATAGTACTTTTTTACATACAGAATAAAAGGACACTATCCTATGTTTATCAAAACAGTTACCTATGGCAAAATTTTAGGTGTAGGAGACAAAACAGAACCAATCACCTATAGCTACTAGGCATCCTCACTGGGCCATGTAACTACTTAGGCAGGGTTAACATAACCTGGGATATCATAATTGTTTATCAACATGACAGTCATTGCTGTGAGATGAGGCCTGGAAGTTTCCTGTATAGTTAACAATCCAGCAAATAATCCAAAATAACAGATGACTATTTGGAACCAAAAGAGGAAAAAAAAATCTTTTTTTGGCTACAAGATCTAACACTGCCTAATAAAATAATAATAATAATAAAGTCCCAAAGACTGAGACAATTTAGTATGAAAAATGTATGAGCTCTAGAGCCAGAAAGATACAATGTAACATTATCAAGATCTCCCAAAAAGTTCACATTTTTTGACCATGTATTCACACGTCTAGGACGGTCACAGCCAAAATAATTTAAAATAGTAAAAGAAAAATAAAATTAATTATTATTATGGCTTCTGGGTGGTAAATGGTTAGTAGCAATTTTTTGTCCTGATTCTTTATGGAACTGTTGAATACAGAACTGTGGCAGACCTAGGATTCAAATTTAGGACTAAGAACCAAAATCCAGCCTCTAGACCTTCTTCTAATATAAGAGGCTTCCCAATGCCTCAAAAGAATTGTCACTCAGAAAAGATGAAGCTGACTTATATTTCAGTATATACAAAGAATCTCAAAATGCAGGGTATTCCGTAATGAATTTATTTTGAACAACAAAATACTGTTACAGAGGACTCTGGTAAGAACACAGAGAAAAACAACACATGGAGAAAGACCATCTTCAGGCAAGAGAAGTGGAGCTGCCTGAAGAAATGTGGTGATAAAAGACGAGGCTAGGAACCACTAACATCTTCCTCATACTTTCCAGAATCAGTTACATTAGGCAGAATACGTTTAACGGCGTGACTTGCAGAAAAGTTCCTACAGCCTTGCTTGAAATTCTGTTATTTGGGGTCACACAGGAAGTTAAGAGGAAAATATCCTTGAGTAGGTTTAGCAGTGATAATTCCTCACATCAGTATAGTATAACCTAGTATAGAACAGATTAATCAAATAACTTTCCTGACACCCACCTATTACACAATGGAAAAATGCCAAGTGATAGTGTGTGCCAATAAGAAAGGATGCTGAGACTAGACAGTCAGGAGACAGTGTGCAGACACAGAAAAGTAATACCAAGAAGTAAAAATGAGAATGGGATAGGAGAAAAAAAGTAACAAGGTACCAAATGTTAATTTCACTTTACAATCTTACCTATGTTGAACATGACTCACTGGAGCACTGACCTCCTGGGCCCAGGTGATTCTCTTGCCTCAGCCTCTCATATAGCTGAAACCACAAGTATGCACCACCACACCTGGCTAATTTTTTTATTTTTTGTAGAGACAGGGTCTCACCATGTTGCCCAGGCTAGTCTTGAACTCCTGGACTCAAGCAATCCTCCTGCTTGCCTCCCAAAGTGCTGGGATTAAAGGTGTGAACCACCACACCCAGCCAAAAAGAGAAGATTTTTAAAAGTAAACTTCTAGTTGAAAGATATATCCCAAATAAATTCAAATTGATGTCAATTTTGGTCTCCTCTACCTTTATACTTTTCTAATTCTTACTAACAAGGAACTAAATTCCATTCCATTTCTCTTTTTCCTTGTCAAATTTGGGAGAGTGAACTGGAAAAAAAAAGAAAAAAAAAAGAACAGATCCTTTTTTAACCCATGTGTGTTCCTCTTGAAACTTTCCACCAAAGAGAAACTCTTCTTGTCAAAGGTATAAAGATGCCTTCCAGTATAGAAAGTGCTTACAGATTAACTTAAATTTGGTAAGTTTTTTTCAGCATCAGTAATAAATAGATCAATTTTATCACTACAGTCTGCTGGGTAGGTCTAAATTACTGCACTAAATAGCTATAAAATTAATAATAATATATGGCAAAGTACAGAACTATTTAGGTATCCTGGGGGTGAAAAATACAGAAATAAAAAGTAATAGATTAATCCTAGAAAAATCTCTGAAGGAAATAAATTTAGGACTGGATTTTGAAGATGTGTAACAAATACTTTGGCTGTAACTGAGTATTCATATTAGGTACTAATGGGAAATGAGTTTGGGAAGATATGAGCTGAGAGAGTTGTTGGAGGATATTAAATTTTAGAACAGAGAATGACCACTTCAAGGAAAGAACATAATGCTCTATTGGGTTAATTTCCTCAAAATCCAAATTCTCAGAGCTCAATAGTGAAAATGTTTATTTTACAAGAAAGCATAAAAATAATATCAATATGAGACAATTAGTTTGACTTTTAAAGACAGACAATTAGCTTGACTTTTAAAGACAAACATGTCTCATATTTCTGTACCAACTTAAGTCATTAACTTCCAGGTTGGATACCAACTTAACTGATAACCTAGCTAGTTAATTCCATAGGACAGAAACTAAAACAGCTTATTTTCACTCCTTGGAAAATAAAGTGCTTACACAAAGCAAATGAAAAATCTGTTTGCCCTTCACACTACTAGCTATTGATTCAATTCAGTAGCCTATGTCTGTCATATGCATAAAATTTTAACAAGGAGGCTGAAGTTTTGCCTAGATTGAATAAGCTTCTCTTCCTTTCTGAACTTCAGTTTTTATTATATTTTTAAACAAACATACAGCAAAAAAAGAGAAATTTCAGAAAATTGACACAGAAGTCAAAGGCTGAATTACTTTGAAGTACGGAACTTGAATCATTCTCTTTTATGGTATCTGGGCCTTGCATGGGGCTTAGTGCATAGTAGGTATGCAAGGCACATTTGCTAATTAAAATCCAAATGCCTTGCCAATAAGAGGATTAATGCTTGGAAGAATCCCAAGCTACCTTCCTGAACCAAACATCTGAAAATGTTCCAATTCTACAACATTAGAAGGTACTTTCCAACAAGTCCTAAGTGCCGCGCTAACATTGTAATCCAGTCAAATGCAACTGTAGTACTACATCTTTTGCATTTTTGTCATAGAAATTTGGGTCTAAGATATTTTAGCACATAAACGAGTTCGTGGGAAAACTTGTCCCATTTCCAAATTTCACTTTTATTCTTACAAGCTAAAATATAATCAAATTAGAGTCCTGGACTAATGGTAACCTGCATGCTGATCCTAGATTCACCAGTAACTAGCTATACGACCTTGAGCATATTTTTCTCCAAGGTTTAGTTTTCTCATCTGTAAAATTAGAAAAACTGGGCACTTAAAAGCCTTTCTTGTGGAAATGTATTGCAATTTACATTGAAAGGCATAAAAAAAAAAAGACAGATTGATGGATGGAGGAATAGGTTAATGTATAATAAAGCAAGTACAGTAAAAAGTTAAGAAAATAATCTTGGTGGTAGATATATCTCCTTCACACAAAAAATCTGATCACTCCACCCAACCTCCTGTCTTTCCTATTCCTGGAAATAGTACCACCACCAGTTACTCAAAGCAAAAACCTAGAGGTTCTCTTGAAGTCCTCTCCCTTCCTTACTTACAATCAATCAGTTAAGTCTTATTTAGTTCCTCTTTAAAAACATATCTCAAATCTATCCACTTCATTTCACTGCCACTATTCTTATAAGTCCAAGCCATCATTTATTTTCATCCAAACTAAAGGATTTCCCTTCTTCCACTCTTGCCCTCCTTCCACATCACAAACAATGACTTTTTGACATACATACCAATCATTCTCCAACTTTATACTTTCCAGTGGCATTAAGAATAAATAAAATCCAAACCCCTTACTGTGGCTAACAGACCCCCACTGGTCCCTGTCTACTTCTTCAATCTGATCCCTCTCACTTTCACCCCTCATTTAGTTGGTGCCAGCCATATCAGCCTTTCTATTCCTATATCGAACCAGGTTCTCATATTTGTGTTTTACAATTCTGAGTAAAAAATTTTCAGAGGGCAGATGCCTGCCTCCCAGTCATTCAACTCACAATGGACATGTCCCCTCCTCAGGGATGCTTTCCCTGGCCACCCAATCTAAATAAACTTCACATTAAAAGTGCTAAGGAAATTCTCATCTGCACTGTAACACATTTTTTCTACCTATCTCCTGTAATCAGAGGAATTTTTTTTTTTATTTACCTGTTTTTAGAGACAGGGTCTCACTATGTTGCTCAGGCTGGTCTTGAACTCAGGCAGTTCACCTGGTCCCAAATCTCATGAGTAGCTGGGACTATAAGCCTGTGCCACCACATTCAGGCTTTAATACTTTAATATTGGATTAACATGCCTCAATTAGATAATTTTTTATACTTTAATAACAAATTCCAAGAGATTATTTGCTTTTCAAAAATCTATTTTCTTTTTTTTTCCATTTATCATCTTATGAAAGAATAGAAAAATCCAATTTGAACCAGTTTTTTTTTCCTTTTTTTTTTCTTAGAGATAGGGTCTTGCTCTGTCATCCAGGCTGGAGTACAGTAGCACGATCATAATTCACTGCAGCCTCCAACTCCTGGGCTCATGTGATCCTCTTATCTTAGCCTCCTGAGTAGCTGGAACTACAGGCACGTGCCACCACACCCGGCTAATTTTTTTTTTTTTTTTCCGTAGACAAAAGGTCTCACTGTGTTGCCCAGGCTGGTCTCAAACTCCTGGGCTCAAGCAATCCTCCCACCTCAGTCTCCCAAAGTGCTGGGATTTACAGATGTGAGCCATCATGTCCGGCCCACTATTTTTTTTTAAGATGATTTTTTTAAAGATGGGGTTTGGTTTACTAAATGCAATCCAGTTCAAATCTCTAAAACAAGGGCACCAAATTAAAAGTAAAATATTATCTATCTTGAGGCCAGGCTTCTGGAATATTTTTAAATCTAGAAACAGAAAAAAACATATATACCGATGTTCTGGGGGTAAAGAGCAGCTCCTGAATATGTAAGCAAAACCAAACACAACAGAAAAGAGAATACCACTCTGGGTTTATACCTAACCCCTCAGACTCAACAACTCACAATGGAGAAGTTAAGAGCACTGCAATCAGCTGACAGGATCTATACAAGGTCAGTTTTTTCTTTGGAAAGCAGAGAAGCATGGGAGAAGCAATCGGAGTACAGAGAAAACCAAACTGCAGAGGGAGCAAATCAAAGGCAGCAGAGAAGTTGAGGTTGTGAGCCACAGACACAGACAGTCCAGATCTACAGTCTGCACCTTAGCAGTTACTAAAGGCGTAGGCAGGAGCTACAATAGTAAAGAGACAGATATCACCAATGCCCCAGTATTGTACAAGCAACTACAATAGTCTCCACAATGTTTATACATGAAAAATATTACTGAATTTTTAAAAATGTATTTATAAGTGGCATTCCTCAAGACAGCCTTCAGTCTTTTTTTTTTTTTTTTTTTTTTTGAGACAGTTTCACTCTGTTGCCCAGGCAGTATGCAGGTACAAGCATGGCTCACTGCAGCCTCGACCTGCCTGGGTTCAAGTGATCCTCCCACTTTAGCCTCCCAAGTAGCTGGGAATACAGGCACACACCACCATGCCCAGTTACCTTTTATTGTATTTTTTTGTAGAGATGGGGTTCTGCCATGTAGCCCAGGCTGGTCTTGAACTCCTGGGTTCAAGCAATCCACTTGCCTTGGCCTCCCAAAGTGATTTCAGGCGTGAGCCACCACATCTGGCCTTTCAATCTTATTCTAGTGTAAAATGTGTTGGGAGAGGGAACTTGGACTAAATACTTACAAGTTACGAATACCCTGCTCTGGAAATTCTCATATATCACACTTCTCCCTGCCTTCTTTAGCTTATTTATCTACATCAGAAAATCTGAACTCAAACTTTTAACATACTGCCTCTTTTTCATGAGAAGATGGCACATAAGCATAAATAAATAAACAAAATTAAAAGTAAATAAAATTCCAGGGTATTCTATTAAAGCTGGCAACACACAGAAATTCGTAATTTCATATAATTCCAAGAGCAAGAAATAAAATGGGCTGAATCTCATGAAAACTAGGCTTGTAGGATGATTCTAGAATGATTCTAGACCTTGGGGTGAAGAGTTTTGTGGCCCTTCCCTCCAGTGCTCTGCTATTAACACCACTCAGTTCTACATCATGCATTAGGTTTTTCTCATCGTTTCACTCATAGTTTCTTCTCCCATAATTTTAGTTTGTACATGGTTTCTCATGGCCTCTCCAACTTTGATTCTCCCTCCCCGCCCCCACAATCAGTGTGATATGTTCAGGAAATGCCAACAACTACCACCATAGTCAACTGTGATAACAGTGAAAAGGGAGCTGGGAAGATATGCACAGTAGCAAACCACTATATAGTGTTTCTACCATACAGATATAGTAGATATAAAGAAATTCAAAAGCATAGATAATTGTAAAATGTGGGCAAATAATTAGGAAATAATTTGTTTTGAGTATTTATTATCTTTGTTTTTATTAAATTATTATGCAACTTAATTCTTAAAAATGGCTGTTTGATAACTCACAAAATTCTTGAAAATTTAACAATTGGTCTTGCAAAAGAATACAGCCAACTCACTTCAAAACCTCTCAGCTGAAGCTCCCACCCTTAATTGGAAATTCTTTCCTTTTTGTCTTAGTTCAAAAGACAATAAGCCCCACTCATCTTTTTAAGCTACAGAAATCACAGGTTGCTGACCAGCCAATAAACTGGTTGCTTTGGGTGAGGTGCTCCCCCTGCCTGTGGCTTGCAGGGGAGGTTGACATCAAATGATATCAAACATAGATGTCTCAGCAGCAGTTATGGGAGGTGGGAGAGATACAAGCTAACCTAGGACAAAAAGTTACTACAGATGTTAAAATCCCTTGGCCCTATGATTATTCCAACTACAGGCCATTATGAAAAGAGAAGCTCACAGAAATGACAATGAGTCATCAAGAATGGGCTAAATTGTAATTAATATACTATGTTTAAGAAGATGACTGCCTGGGAAAGGATCAGCTATCACTCAGCGACTTCCTCCTTGTAGTATGCCTTCCTGAAACGCAGAAGTTGGAAAACTAAAAACTGTCTTTTCCAGACTCCTTTATAGCTAGTATTCTGGATGCAAATCTGATTCCACCATTAAGATGCAGGACACAAGATATGGAAGGCAGAAGTAAAGCAGAGCCCCATTGGCCTGTAGCTTTCAGCAGCTTTCAGCTTGTACACAAGGTCATGAACATGTCAGTATCCAGTCTCCAGCTTTGAACTAAAACAAAAAAGAGAGCATTTTCAATTAAGGAGTAGAACCGTCAGCTAGGAGGTTTTACAGTGATGCCATGGAGTTGGCTGTACTCTCTTGCAAGGCCAATTATTAAATTTTTATGAATTTCACAAATCAGTTGTCAAACACGGCCACTATTAAGAATTTAGTTGCATAAAATTACAATTAAATTATATTAAAAACATAATTAATCATTTTCTAATTATTTTACAGACAATGGCAAAGGCAGCAGGGACCAGATTCATCATAACAGCATCTAGTCACCAGTTCACTAGCATCAAGGAGAAGCTGTCACAGCAATGGCCAGATCCTACATTCCAGACTTCCAGCAGTTACAATGTTAACAGCAGTGGCTGCCCTGATCACCTGGATCACAGCTACAGTAGCATTTTCTTGCCACTGTTTCAGTAGCAACCTCCTGATTGCCACTTTCCTGACTCAAGCAGAGGTGGCAGCTCCCACTGTGGACTGTTTCAAGGTGTCCTGGAAATCATTCTCAGAGGCTCAGTCTAGAGCCCAGCCCTCCAGCCCTTTCAAAAGATTCCCTAAGCAATTAATTCCCTGCATTATATCCCTTTCTGTTTCCTGCACTGAACCCTGACTGATATTGCAAAGGAGTATGTGGTAAATGGATTGCAGAAAGATTGTGCAAGAGCACAATCCCTCTTCTCAGTTATGCCATCACTGCAGCCGAACAAGCTTGAGGACAGTGAGCCAAAGGTATCCTTGACAGTTCATCTCCCACAACCCTGAGTGTCCTCTTGCCCTAAAATTTATCTTCCCCCAATGCATCCCCTAGTCACTCAAGGAAAAAAATAAAAGCACAGCTGACTCTAAATCAGACTTGTAGCATCAGCCCCACAGAGAGAGCAAGAAACAGTGTTAGCAGTCTACCATATAGCAGGAACTATTCAGAAACATTTTACTGAAAGCATTGTGAAGAATCTCCGATAGGAAAAATGATTTTTCAAAGCTAAAGCTAAAGCAACTAAGCAAAATAAATACTTAACTATTCAGCTATTATACCAGCTAACAATTTTGACTGTGTAAATCTTAATCATAAGTTACACCATTATAAAGGCTTAAAATGCCCTGAAAATCCATGGCATATAATGATTAAAATTCTTTCCTGTGCTGCAGGTTCGGGGATACCACTGCCTCTAACCACATTCATGCACACTGATGGCCTAACAAACTGAGTCTAGCACATTACACTTAGTTCCAAGAGAATGCAGATTTCATAAAGAAACAGAATATGTTTAACAGGTCCTTTTTTCGCCAATTTTCTACACAAATTCTTATGCCAGAAACTAGAACAATGAAAGGAATTAAACAATCTGAGTTCTAGTCTCTGCTCTACCATGCTTATGCTATGACTTCTGCCATTGCTAAGCCTCGAATTGTTTATCCATATACTAAGAATGGATTGCTGTGTTTCCTTCCACTCAAGTGACTGACTTTAGCCCAGAGAGAAAACATAACAGCGCAAACACTTAAAGAATAAGAGGTTCCAACAATCCACAACCTGCTTTACCTGCCTCTTCAAAGGATCCATCTTAGGTGTGCAATACTCGAAGTCTAGAAGGAGAAAGGTCTACTTAAATGCAATGAGTTATTCTTTTACCTAGCTTAGCTAAATTTTATTCAAGCAAAGTGTACTTTTGTGAGAAGGGTCTGCATACTTATAAAAGATCCCTAATTCTAAAGTATGTTCCTTTCTACATTCACCAGAACATTTTCTAGGCTTTCAGTAAATGTGCTAACACCTTCCTGGTGAGTGAATTACAGAGGAAGTAGAAAGGAAACACGAGAACAAAATATTATTTCTAATATGCAATTTTCCCAAGTATATTTATCCTAAAATATGTATCTAATATATTTATCTGGGCTTTTACATATTATAGAGAATATTTTCGGCAATAAAAATATTCTGCTGAAAATATTCTCTTACAAATGTAGCAAGAATACTAACTTTCTGCTTGATTAGCAATTCTTGGAAATAACTACTTTATCATGCAGCTTAGCTGTACAGATTAAACTGCACGGCCACAAACTCTGTTTTGAAACAGAACTAAGCAGTGAAGCCTTTACTGTAGTACTTGCCCAGTGTTTTACTGCATTTAACACCCACGCAAACAATTCAGAATTGTGCTTTTTCCTTTAACTAGAAAAAGGAAGACAGGTTTTTTGGATATAATGAACTAATATTCTATCCAGAAAGTAAAGAAAGACTCAACGCTGTTTCAGTTCATAATTCTTCCTGTGAGTCTGTGTGAACTTTCACGTGTTAATCTCTCTAACTCAATTTTCTCATGTGTAAAGGAAGATGATAATATCTGACTCATAGAGAATAAAAATACATAAAGTTCTTTATAAGAAAACATGAGTGCTAATATATACATCCTTATAAACCAAATAAGGCAGGTATAAAATGCCCTGACACAGAAGTTATTACTCTAAATGACAGCTAATATGTTGTGATAAGTCCTCAATATTCCTATTAGAGTAAGGTTGTCTGAACTTAGGGTTGTCACCCAAGGGAGGCTGAAGTGTCATTTCAGTCATCAGCATTACATTGTGAGATTGCTCTAGTTAGCAAATCTAATTCTATTCAAAGGAAATTAAAATTTTCACTAGCATGTGCATTCTAACTTAAAACACTGAAATTAGTGAATAGAATTCTTAGCTAAAATTAATAATATTTTGACAAAGTGTTCTGCTGAAAGCTACCAAGTTGGTTTGAGATACAATTCTGTGAACAGAGGTAATAAAGATTATATCATTTTACTAGATTTCATGGCTTAATTAATCAATATATGGAATTAATATTGGAGAACTCTAATTATTATAGGCTTTTGAAGTAGAAGCAGTAATTTTCCAAATATGGTCTAAAGTCATCCGAAGGGTGCCCAAACTAATCTAACAATACAAAGTACTTGCTATGATGATTCTTACTGGCAAATCACACCCAATTCCATGAATGTTCATTTTTATGTACAATAAGTGCATTCACCAATAATCTACCAACATTTAATATTCACTAAAGATCCAACTACCAGATGACACTTGGCAAAACTACAAAACTCCTACTGTGCATGGCATATATAAACTCAAAGTTATTACTAAAATTATTATTTTGATGGCACCAAAGCTGAAGACATTGATACAGTAATAGAATATAAAAATAGTATGAAATGTTATTTGGAGCACCCACCCCTCTCTTTCAACTGTCTACCCCTGCTCTGAGTACCTCTGTTCTCCCAGTGGAGGCTATAAAAAACTTTAAAAAGGGGATCAGATTTTATCCTGCAATATCTGCCAAATAACATTTTTGGTAATTAAACAGGTACCACATGACACCATACTTAAGTAATGTTTCAAAACTCTTATATACCCATTTTATATAAGAGTCAGTGAAGTAGTTCCTTTCACATAATTTCCACGAAATCATGGTTAAAAAGTATTATTAGGGAGCCCTCAGAAATACTACAATAATGACATTGTCTCAATTTGTGTTTAAAAAGACCATTGTTTTAAAAGCAAAACACCTTGGAAAGTAATTCGCTTAGAATTTCATTTTCAAAATGGTAGAATAAAATTGTTTTAAAAACAGAATTGTTTAACTAGGCTAATAATATTTTTCTCAATGCCAAAGACTGTTAATCTTCCAAAGTATTCCATCTCCCTAAAAATCAACAGCATTGATTTTAGAGAATCTTATTTGATTTTTTCAAAGAAAATTAAATAAAAATTACAAGAAATACTTTTAAATTGTGTACATTAAGGTATCAGTATTTCAATTTTTTAAAGAAATAACTTTTAAATAAAAGCAATTTTTTATTTAAATATTTGAGTTAAAGCAGTGCCTAGAAATCAAATCAGTTTTGGTTTATAGCCAATATCTGTTTTTCTAAAAATGATAGTTTTATGACAACTGTGTACTACTGCTGGCCTCCAAGTAAGAGAGATTAAATGTTTTAAAAGAGATCATTTCCTGTAGTATTGATTCCTCGGCATCCCACCCTTTCAGGAACTCCCCCTCCCTTACGTCTTGGGGTTCTGCTACAGTTATTAATCATATTATGCTATTTATACCCAGCTGCAAGGGTAGACATGTCCCCACGCCTGACCAATCATGGCACTTCATTGTCCTCTCCTCTCTCTACAATAATTGGTCCAAGAGATGGGCACAGGGCCAAAGTCCCTGCATGAGATTTGTTATTAGACTCCAAAAAGATGAGAAGCTTTAAGGACCCTGTATGACTTCGGGGTTCAGAGCTACCTTCACTGCTACACTGACAGTCTAGCTGAGAAAAAATCCAACCCAGAAGAAAAGAGAACCAAATAATAATTCTAATGACCAACACTTGAGAACATGAAGTTAGCTGTTACTGATCTATGCCTGGATTTTAATGTATGTAAGTCAATAAATTTCTTCTTAGCCTACATTAATCTCAACAGCGTTTCTGTCACTTGCTACAGAATTCTTACAAATACAGAAACTGATATGTAAATTAAGATTTTTTTCTTTCCTGCTGAGATCTAAGCTATATATCACAAGATACTTGCTGCAAACTAGATAACCATATCCAAAGAGTAGTATATCTCTGGAACTACTCCATTAAAGTGAATTTTTAAAAGTTATTTTATTGGAGGAAAAAGCAAAGCCAATTTAGCTTAATTCTATTTAAGTTCAGAAAATGAAGCATTAATAAATACTTGTTTTTTTCCAACCTTGTAGGATATTTTCCTTTCATAAAACTACTTCTGTTAAATGCCATTATGTATAGTAAAATCCCATTTTTCATAGTCATGTGTAATTCCCAATCAGAACAACAATGAGATACAGGCTTGCCTCTCACAAACTCCCCTGAAGCCAGAAAATAATAATTATGTGTTTCAAATTATGTGCAAAAAAAACAGCAAAAGCAAAGAGGCTAAAATGCCAGAAAGTTTTAATTAAGTAGATCGGTTACCGTTCACATTGTATACCCAAGACAATAAAAAGGGAAGCCTCCAAATAGAAAAGATCTTAATTATTAATAAACTTGAAACAAAATTTTTTCCAATTACCACTGCATGATATTTTTTAAAACCAAACCCTAAACTCCAAACCAATTATGGCAAAAAAGTTTAACCCTTCATAACCCATACAGAGTCTCTAAAACAATATCTCTCAGTATGTGTTAATAAAACAAGTACCTAATCACCTATAAGGACAGCGTGTCCTTTCTCAGGTATTTAGATATGTCATAAGTCAAATTATGTTCCTCAAAATGTAATCTATGTTCCCCTGGCCATGTTGGGATGACTGAAATGGGTGGGGGCTGCAGGTAAGTGGGTTGCTCCTGGAAACCACTGCAATGCAGCTGAGTGGCTGCATCAGGATAAATTGCTAGGGTTCAGGGAAGAATGGAGATATAATGATGCCACCCTTCTCACTGGAAGCCAATCGGCTGTGGCTGTAACAAAAGGGAAGGCGGGCTTAAGATGAAAATATATTTTTCAATTCCCTTTTTCCTAGGCTAGCAAATTGTGTTTTCCCATAAAACTGGCTAGACTTCCAAAACAACACAAATAGGGCTATTAACCATAAAGAACAGAACTAATGGTACATTAAGGGTTAAATAAAAATATTCATAGTATAACATTATGAGTGGAATGAGGCTGAAGGCAGAAATAGCATTAAGCACCTTAGAGCATTATTTCGAGGAGATAACACATTTAAAAAAAACTTACAGGAGATTATTCATAATGGAACTACCTACACATTTAAACAATTAATATGATCTTCCCTCTATTTTCCAATTATTCTATAATGTGGATTTTGTGCCCTTGTACAAAATAATTTCCAATTATTCTATAATGTGGATTTTGTGCCCTTGTACACAAACACACACAAAATTATTGAGATGGACCACACTGTAAACCTTTCTGTATGGAACGTTTTTGCCCTGTGTTTTTCTCCTCCTCTGCTTCTTACCTACTACTGGAAAGATCCTAATTCCACTCAACCAAAATCTGTCATCTTTCAAAACCCAAACAAGTTCAAAATTATTCACAATTCATTCCTCAACCACTCAAGTCAGAAAACAAGGGCAGATGGCGTGGATCCTACCAAGATATTAAAAAGAAAAAAAGAAAAGAAATCATTCTTTCACTTCATGTACACATTTAATTTCCATAAATTCACTGTACATACCTAGATGAGGATAATTTCTTAGAATTAAAAGTTTTTTTGTAAAACATATCTTTTTAATGCAAGCAAATTACTTCCTCTGGTATTCGACCAAAAAACTGCAATTGGTTCCAACATGGGTGGAAAAGTGGCATGTAGGACTCATCCTACAAACAGTACAATATAGTATTTTATGCACAATTTAAGGGCTTTTTGAAAAGACAGTTTTGCTTATATTTGATTTCCCTCTTTTTGTGATGACTTGAGAACCCAAATCCTTTCTAAAATGCAGCTCCACTACTTTTTTGAATAGCACACTATGCAGCCAGTTAGTCTCATTTTCACCAAAATTCATACTAAGACCTACCTAAAGAGTTTTAAACACTGGCAGAAAAGTGAAAAAGGCAAAACCCTTACTACAGGTATTCCTTACCAATGAGTCATTAAGCTCCCACTAAACTGCCAGCTTCTTGAAGACACACATTTCTGACTCATGTTTATATCGCCAGTGCTAGCTCCATGCTGGCACTTGGTGGGTGCACCACTAAGTATCTGCTGAGGGAATGAATGCGTGCCAGTAATAGGACTTCTTATTTTTTCTGTATTAAATAAAATATGCATCTTTTCTTGGAAAACATTCTGAATAATAGTTGTTCTTCAAAAACAAAATATTAGCAAGATATTTTGTTAGCAAAATTAGCTGGAAGAGCAATGAATGGATTTGCCTCTTTCCCTACAAACATGTCTCATAACACCAGCTTCTAAGTTTCTGAAACTCTTACTTTAGACAATAGTTTTAAATTCAGGGCATTCACTCTATCTACCAAAATGTAGTATTTCAAGAAAATTATTGCTCAAAATTTCAGAAGACAAAAAATAATTTATTAAAGGCGAAACGGTTCTAGTCTTCAATACCAAAACACTTATCTTTTGTCAAATCACACACACACACACACACACACACACAACCCTGACATTCACAGATTTTGAAATTGGTAAATAATATTGAAGTAATCCATAAAAACAAGATTCTCTTTCAACATACTCCCAAAACACTAAGTCCCCCCAAAAATTACAAAGCACTTAGGGGTTACATAGTAAAGACTCTGTATGAAACTATCACTTGAGAAGATTAGGCACTGACTTCATAAGTCAGACACTTGAATGAATTTAGAAGATTTGTTTTGCCGCCAGTTTACATAAATTAGCAGAAAAAAAATCACAAAAATTTGTCTCTCAAAACAAAAGGTTTTATAAAGTATGTCCCAGGATCTCAGAGGAAAAATAATGTATACGTCCCAGGAACACAGAGTTATGTTACATGAAAATCAGTTTTAGCAATAAACTGAATAAAATTTAAAATCATCTAAAAATCAAATGGCCAAATGTTAAGTATTTGTTTGTACCAGTAAGATAGCAAGAAATTAAAGAATTATTAAAATGCCTCAACCTAGGAAAATAAAGTTTTACACACTAAATTATAAAAGTCTGGGGGTGAGGGCAGGATCAATAAAGTACCCAAAATGATATACTAGAAAATGATATACGAGAATAGTTAACAAAAGTATGTGTGTGTGTATATACATATACATATATGCATATAATATATATATATACACACATATATACATATATACATACTGAGATATTTGGATATAGTACTCTTAGAGAATGATGGAGAGAAAATATTTTTTAAGTACAAAGATGTTAATGATATAATAAAAGTCATCAAATATCATGCAAGCAAATCAGCTTGCAATTGCTAAGGTGTAAGCCCATTACTCATATGAATTGAAGGTGTCAATGAACAGAATCCAAAACCTGAACCCCTGAGTTATTAAGAGCTTTAGGGAAAAAAGAAAAAAAAAACTACCAAAATTTGAAATAGGAAATTTTCAACTACAAGGTTTATCAAAATGTAATGCTACTTTCCCTAGCAAAGGGGCTTGGCTTGCTTCTTTTTCTATTGTTTCTAAAATAATCTCTAGGTCTCTAGATTTTCTTGTTTTAAAAAAGGTACGAAGAAATGTATTGTAAGCCTGGGAGGCTAACAATTAACTCTAAATTCTCTTACCTTTCCCATCCTCATATATTACAACCACCTAAACAAAACTCATCAAAAATCCCAAATTTCCCACTAAAAAAAAAAAAAAAAACTAACAAAAAGATTCAAGAGATAAGAAAGGCACAGCATTATTTTTATTTGAATAACATAAATATTTCTTATTTTAAAGCATCCAGTAATGTTTCTTCACCAACAGGAAGTGTATTTCTAGGAATTAGCCCATTTTAACAAAACTCCCTTACAAATTGGATGTCCCGAAGAGTCAGCAGTGAAGACTTTTACCTACCTTTAACATTACCCAGGAACTGTTTCAACTTGGTTTTTATTTAAACAAACTATAACATTGTTTCCTATGATTTCCATCCCTGGATACACTACTTGCTTAGGGTAGTTGAATGTAATGTGTACATATGGCAGTAGACAATGATTTCATGTATTTATTGTACCGATACTTAATCTCTGGAATAAAATACACATAATTTACTGAAACTTACTGAAAGCAAACTGCTGAAATATGAGCTTAAAGGTGTATGAAGAACCATAAAACTCTGCACAATTAGAGTCTGGGGAATTTTAGAACAAAATTCACTACTTGTATATTAATCAGAATAGAAATGGTTTAAGAATATATACTCTGTAGTAAAATCAAAGAAACTAAACCTAGTCATAGTAGTATATCACAAAACAATTTCACCAGAGGTCCAAAGTTCAACTTTACTACTGGGAAAAGACAAAGTTCAAACTCAAATGACAACTTTTCTCTTTGCAGAAAAATAAACAACAGGGTCATAATTAAGAAACAGGTAACTAATTGAGCCAAGCAATAGGTGAAACCAAAGATTCTTCTATAAGCGGGCAAAGTACTGACTACTAAGTACTACACTAACACTAAAACAATAAGAAATTACCTAATTGATTCAGGAAAAGCTTCAGATTAGAAACCGTATTTTAAAGAGTAACTTTCAATTCTCTATTAAAGATTATAACAACAAAAAAAGGGGAAAAAAATCAAAGCTAAAGACAGTAGCTGCCAGAAAGATGTTAAGTCACCTGGCTGATAGTACTGGCTTTGGGAGGGCGACCCTTAGCACCTAAGTGAAAAGAAGGCTAGGAAGAATCAGTGCTACAAAAGCCATGTTCTACAACCCAGCTCATCCTTCTGCCATGGACTTTGTCAGAAGACAATATGAGAACATTTCCGATTAGTATTACATCTTACAAAAATGGTTAAATTTTACTCTTTCACTGTGCTAGTCTCTAAATGTCATGTTATGAATATGGTTTAATAAAAAGCAACAGTCAAGACAAGAGAGAGCTAAGTACACTTTACAATACCTTACTAAATTGAAAAATCAATTTCTGTCACAAAGTTTAGATAAAAGCAAAAAATAAAACAATGTTTATGGCAAGTTTCTTTTTAAATTCCCTTACTCTATTTTCATCCTTTCCAAAATGAATCACAATAAAGAATCTTTGTCTCTTCTGAAAATAATATTTGTTTTTAATCAAACTCAAAAGTTCTACAGATAACCTCTTCAAATTCTTAACTTCTAGTATTTAAAGTCTTGTGTTTAACCTGCAAAAATCTTGCTATTTTATAACAAATGTTGCTTTTAAGCAAAGCCATTTAAGAAAGCCATTTAATATAATACCTAACATGAGGCTATTAAGAAGCTAAGAATACTATTTTTAAAAGAGATTAAAAATTTTAAATTACAACCTGCTTAGAAACAATATTAATCTCAAATAACACAGACATAATGGTATCTTGAGAAATTACTGACACAAAGTGTCTCTTCAAAAAATAAGTGTAGTATTCAGAACTTTATTACTAATGACTACAAAACGTTCTGTGGCCATTAATACGTTATTCCCTTTATTTTGGCTAAATCTTTAAAATAGAACAGTGTCTGTGGCTGTCAAGAGGGCAAAACTGTATTACTCTAATAATGTCAACTACATACGGGGGCATAGGATGTTTATTCCACACAGTTAATATTACTAATGCTCTAAATCTTGAATTATTGTTAAATATAATATAGAGGTTGAGAAAAATGTATAACAGGTAGATTAGACTAATGTTATGAAATAGCCATCTCTTCAGTCTTCTAAAAAAGATCACAATAATTTAGAATACACCAGCTTCCATGTCAATATATCAACTTTAAAATTTCTAAAAATAAGTTATATTCTCATCTATGCCCTAACGAATCAAAACAAAACACAAAGAAATGATGCAGATGTTCTCACTATTCACTAACTCATGGGATTTGAACTAAGATTTGGCAGCTAGACTAGTAAATGCTGTCTATACAGCCTTTTGCATATTACAGACAGTGCCTGACTAGCTGAATTACAGCCCCAAAAGTCTTTCCTCTGCCTTTCACACATGGCTGTAAAAGTTAGAGTTAAGAAAAAAATTTACAAATTCTCAAAACTATACAGAAAAAGCTGTTTAAAGTCTGCCAAAGTTTTAAAAAATTAACAACAATAAAAAGAAAACCTCACCACATAAACCCATACACTTAAAATGAATACGATGGAATACGCTATAGAAAGAAAATCTTAATTATGACCTTAGGAGCATGTGAGTCTGTGTGTATACATATCCACAATACACAGACATATGTAAACTGCACCACAAACCATCAAGCCCCATTAAGCTCAAGGACTATTAAAGATATATTAATATTTCCAAAGCGAGCTGCTGAGAAAGAAATGAGAAGGAGATAACATATTAAATTTTTATCCAGAATTTTCTAGCATTTTGCCATCAAGGGATGGACTGCTACCTAGCCCAGGTAACAATTAACCAGCCCATTATATTTTGATGCACCGTATACTCAATAGAGCACATTCAGGAAAAACAGTTTGGTTTCTAATAATGTTACAATCACAATTCTCTCTCCCACAAACATCTAAGACGACAGAACCACATTCTATCTATGCTGAAACAAAACCAACAATGCTGTCTATAACAAATTCATAAGAACTACTACATACTATCAGATCTCATTGTATGCTGTCTCTGATCAATGCTTTGAAACTGACGAGTATGCCATAAACATAACGTGCTTTGCAGCAATTTTTACTAGCATAAAAGATACCAGGGCAACAGAGGCTCCTTTAACCTACCACTTCAACAAAATTCTGTAAAATCAAAAGCGTTACAGAAGCTTTCACTCCGCTAGGCACCTAGGTCTTCCTTCAAAACCCAGACTCTATTCAACAGCTCCCTGCAAGAACACACCAGTCTGCCACATATCACATATTGTACCGTCATCGGTACTCAGACACCTGAACCACCTGGACTGACAGAGTTAGGCTGTCAGCTCTGAGATGTCTGCTAGAGTGCAAGAAACACTCAAGCAGCTAAGCCCTTCCAGGTACACCAGGTGGTAACCTTGGCACCAAGTGCCTCTATAGTAAAGTCCCTTTTTCCCTGTTAGAAGATGCGTAAGATCGTTCCAAAGAAAATGCTACAATCCTAAGGGCCTTTTTGCACAACACAGAGAGGAAAAGGCTGGCTTTCTCTAGTCAAAAACTCTTGTCTGCGGGGGGAGATGGAGCTACAAATGTAGGAAACCCAGCTTCTAGTCGCAATTCTGTGACAGCTAGCACAGCTAGCAGAGCAACCGCGCCAAGCCAGAGCTCAGTTTTCCCATCGGCAAAATGGGACTCACCAACGCCACCCCTCCCCCTCGTCAAGGAGTCAGGCACACCCTAGAGGTCTAAGATTACCCGGGACAATACGCGGTGGGGAGGTGCCGCCGCTCCCAGGACGCCCACTCTGAAGCCCCTCTCCCCAACACCCCGAGACAGATACGCAGGGCCGGCGTACCTGGTTTCACAGTCTTGAGACGGATGGGCTCGCGGAAGTGGCGGATGACAGCCAGGGTGTCCCGGTTGGTGAGCCCGCTGACAGGCGTCCCGTTTACCTCCAGCAGCACATCGCCTGGACTGGGCGCCTTGCCCGAGACGACGCAGCAGGTGCCCCCGCCGGGCTCCTCGCGGAGCCGCCCCAGGTAGGGGAACTCGCCACGCTCCGCGCCACCGCGGATCTCCGCGCCACCGCGGATCTCCGCGCCGAAGTCGCCCGGGGGCCCGGCCCAGGATACGGCGCACTCCTGCACCTTGCTGAGCCAGTGCTTCTTCTTCTTCAGCGTCTTCTACATCCCGAACCCCGCTGCACCATGGGGGAGACCCCGCGCGGGCGGCCGGGCCGCCGCTCCGGCCCCGTCTCAGCCCGGGGGCCCTGGGCGGCCCGCGCAGCCCGGTAAGGGGGGCCTCGCCGCTCCGGCCCCCACCCCGCGACCACAGCCCGCTGGGGGCCCGGCCGTTCCCAGACCCGAGACGCCCCTTGGACGCCCCTCCCGGCTGCGCTCCCCGGGGCTGACCGGACTCCGCGAGGGCCACCGCGGGTTAGGCTGAAGAAAGGAAAAGGGAATTGTCCCCAGGAGGTTCCAGAAGGGGCTTCGGGTGGGGTCACTGCCGCCGGTTGGTCCCTGGGCTCAGCGCCCAAGCGGCGGGAAAGGCTGAGGCGGGGGGGCGGTGAGGTGAAGGGGGAAGAGCCGGGAACGGGAAAAATCCGTCGGGGTCGCGCAGAAGCGCGCTTAGACCCGTCGCAGGATCGATCGTGGCCGCTGCGGAGCTGTAGCGCGGAGACCAACGCCTGCCCAAGCTGCCAGGAAACTGCCGCTTTCAAATCAGCCGCAACCTCCTCCTCCTCCCTTTTCCCTTCCCCCTGCCCTCGCCCATCCCTCATCCAGAGCCCCGCCCCCTCCCGCCGCGCGGCGCCCGGCGCGCTGCCGTCACAGGCTGGGCGCTTGGGAATGAGCCCCGGCACCGGACTCTCGCGCCAGGGATTGGCCCCCGGCAGGCAGGAGGCGGACCGCCAACGAGAATGGGGACCACTGGTTGGTCGGTGTGAGTGGAGGAGGCGGGCACTAGAATGACTGAAGTTTAGAGAGGGTGGAAAAAAGAAGTTTGGAGAGTGAGGGAGGGCGCAGAGGAGGGGCAGGGGAGTGGAACGGGCTGTAGGTCGCAGGGCGGGGAGAGACCCTCTGCGCGGCGGCTGGAGCCGAGGAAAACTCGAATCCGAGAGGGACCGAGCTCCCCGAAGTGGGGGCGTGGCCGGCGAGTTAGGCGGAGACGCGGGCGGAGCCTCTGAGCCTGTGCGGGGCGCAGATAGGGGCTGGTGTGCTTAGATTGGAAGACAACGTGCGGAGTCCTGAGCCGGCCGAGGTTCCGGGGCCTTTAGGGTGGCCTGTTACAGCCGATAGTTTGCATTGAGTGGATATAGCTTGTTCATTCGTTCATTCAACAAATGTTACTGAACGCCCACTGAGGCAGGGCTTAGGAGTCCGGTTGATGAAAGATATAAAATAGAGTCCGGCACTGCTGTGTGACCTAAGACAAATTAGACAACCTCTCTGAGCCGCAGCGTCCTCAGTGGAAAGTGAAGATTACAGAAGATGTACAAAATAACTGCATAGTGCCTGACAGTGGGTGGATGCCTCTTAAAGTTTGGTAGCTGCTGCTGCTGCTGCTGATGATGACGATGACGATTTTGTGTTAGATATTGTGCTAGGTACTGGGATTCAAGGGTGAAGAAAACAGAAGCCCCGCTATTGAGGAGGTTACAGTCTAGTGGGAGAGACTGAGAAGTAAGCAGACTGCCTGAGGTGAGGGAGTGGGGTGGAGGTAGAAGGTGGATTATTAAGAACTAACCTGGTAGCCAGCAGATCTGGTTGGAGTCCTGACATGCTACTTACTTGCTGTTTGACCTTGGCCAAATCTCAGTTAAAGGAGGTGAAGGGAGAACGAACATTAAATAAAAGATATCGTAGATCCCTTCCAGCTCTAATTTTTCAGAAATTTCACTTGAGCTTTCTCTCTTCCCCGGCATGACTTACACTCTTCCCTGTCTTTGGAATGCCCTTCATCTCATCTCTTTTAAAACTCCTTTCCGTCCTCATCCCAAATGCCAGCTCTTCCAGGTAGCTTTCTCTGATTTCTTGCCCTCAAGTGGAAAGTGTTTTCTCTGAGCTATGATCTTTGTTTCACTTTTGCAGCATGACATTTATTTGTGTAGTCTCCTGTCTCCCTTTAATAGTAGGTGAAAGCCCTTATTTAACTCCACACCTCAGATAGACTGGACCAAGTTTCAATAGCTGCAGTGATTTCTTTGACACCATTGTATCAGTCAGGGTCCTGGCAGGAAACAAATGGCATTTTGCAAAGATGTGGGCAGGGTGTGGGAAACCACAAGAGAAGCTGGAAGCCTGAGGCTACAGCTCCTAGATCTGTCCAATCAGGGGAAAGAACAGTTACCGAAAAATCCAGACACAGAGGGCCACCTGACGGGAGTCTGTGACCTTCAGTCAACGGATGCAGTCAGCCTAAGTAAACACCCAGCAAAGTACCTGGGGGATTTATATCTAACTCACCACCCTCCTCCAGTCTCCTGCTGGTGCATGTCAATGGCCAAGTCCAACCAGAAGCCAGAGGGCAAGGGAGGCTTTTGATATAGTTCATATCAGTCAGTTTCAGAAAAGGAAACAGTGCATCTGAGGGGAAAATATTCAGCACAGACACCATGTGGGTGGCTCAGATTTAACCATATCTGAGACAAAGCTTGGAGTATTTTTTTTCTAAATTACTACCTATACTAATGGATTCCTGGATAAAATCTTCATAACCCACACATCATCGGTTTTTGCAGGAACTCTGGGAAAGCATCTTTCTGTGTCTAGATTGCATCTGTTAGAATGACTTTGGCCTCAAGGAACAGAATATTTGGCAGTAGCTTAAAGCATGAGGTCATTTACTATATCTTCAATATAAATTTAAGTGCAGATAGTTTCAGGGTTAGTTGAGCAGCACAATCATGCCATCAAGGACCCAAGCTCTTTTTTGTGTTTGCTCTCTGCCATCATATGCATGTGAGCTTTCGTCCCCAGGTTTGTCACCTCTTAATTGCAATGTGGCTGCCATAGCTCCAGACATCACATCCACAGAGGTCACTGCACAGAGCAGGAACAGAAGAAAAGGAAGTGCTGTGCCCCATTTTTATGAAGGAGAAAAATATTTCCCAGACTTTAGAATCTTCCTTATTGTCCAGAAAATGGTCATATGCCACATCAGACCAGTCACTGGCAAAAAGGGATAGGATTGGCCACAGTTCATTAAATTGATCACAAGTCACCCCTAAACAAAATGAGTGTTCTGATTGAGAGCAGAAAAGGGGAAATAGTTGCTAAGTAGGCATCCAACAGTGTTTGCCACATGCCTCAACCATGAATAAGTTGTATTCATTCTTGGGCAGAAAACTGCGGTGGTTCAGAGCTTGAGCAAATCGGACTGCAAATCCCAGCTTTTCTACTTACTGCAAATCCCAGCTTTTCTACTTACTAGCTCTGTGATCTTGAGCAAGCTATTTAACCTTGCCTATCCTCAACTTCCTAATCCACAAAGTGGGTTTGATGACAGTGTTTACCTGCGTTGTCGTGAGAACTGTATGAAGCTATTTGAGTCAAGTAATTTGAGTCAAGCTATTTGATAACATAGGGTGCAGCATAGAGCAAACAGTAAATTTTTATTTTAGTTTGTGCTAAATTGTACTATCTTTGACAAAGCTAAAAACATTGTATTAAATTCACCCATCTTAGTAAGCTTTGGTTCAGTTTTTTAAATATTCTAGAAATAAGCTACCCATGCTATTGAATTCATTCTGGTAGGATATTATTTTGGCAATTATTACATAAAGGGGTCATATTTTAAGCTTCTGTCTCTAAAATGACACCTAATTAAATAATCGTATTGTATTTATGTTTATCACGACTTTCCAAAAATAATGGTTGGTTTAATAGTTGTGATTTCCATTGGGGAATATTAATAAACCAAACAACATGGAACAAAAATAATAAAAATAAATGAGGCAATTGAATTTGGTGATCTCCAAGGTTTCTTTGGGCTATCCCTATCTAATCTATCTAATCTATAGAGCTAGAGATAGCTATGTGTGTTAGGCCATTTTTGTGTCATTATAAAGAAATACCTGAGGCTGGGTAATTTATAAAGAAAAGAGGTTTAGTTGACTGACAGTTCTGCAGGCTGTACAAGCATGGCCCTGGTATCTGCTTGGCTTCCTGGTGAGGCCTCAGGTAGGATTCAGTCATGGTGAAAGGTGCAGCAGTGGCAGGCACATCACATGGTGAAAGTGGGAACAAGAGAGGGTGGAGGTGCCACACACTTTTAAACAACCAGGTCAGGTGTGAACTCACTCATCGCCAAGAAGATGGCACTAAGCCATTCATGAGGGATCCGTCCTGTCCCCATGATCCAAACACCTCCCACCAGGCCCCACCTCCGACACTGGGGATCACATTTCAACATGAGATTTGGAGGGGACAAATATCCAAAACATATCAATATGTTTCACTATGGAAACTTTACAAGTTCAGTCCCAAGATGGCTGCAGAGGCTCCAAGTATCACATCCACACACAATAATGGCTAAAGACTGAAAGGAGGGAAAAGGATATTTCCTTTCCTCATTTCCTTTTTGTAGATCAAGGAAGCCTTTCCCCGAAAGGCCTCCAGCAAGACTTCTCCTCTAGCTTCTTGGCCACAGTTTCCCAAATTTCCTTTACTAAATGAATCTTTGCCAAGGGTAATGAAATATCCTATTACTTATCCAGTGTCACCTCTGGTACTCTGAAGGGGGCCCTGCCTCTTTGGCTGCACCATATAGGGACAAAACTTGGTGGGGAGGGGTCTCTTAGTAAATACAGGGAGGGGAGATTAGCTTTTGGGTAAGCAACTCACAGTGTCTGCCATGTGTACACTGCATTGATTTGCTTCTAATAATTTTTTTAAAGCAAGGTGGAAAGTTTGTTTTGTTTCATAATATTGTGCCTAATGTTTCTAATGACAGTTAAGTAAACCCACTCCTGACCGTGTGTGGAGGCTTAGGCCTGTAATCCCAGCACTTTTGGAGGCCAAGGCAGGTGGATCACTGGAGGTCAGGAGTTCAAGACCAGCCTGGCCAACATGGTGAAACCCTGTCTCTATTAAAAATACAAAAATTAGCCCGGCATGGTGGCAGGCACCTGTAATCCCAGCTACTCAGGAGGCTGAGGTGGGAGAATCGCTTGAACCAGGGAAGCAGAGGTTGCAGTGAGCCAAGATTGCACCATTGCACTCCAGCCTGGGCATTGCAGTGAGGCTCCATCTCAAAAAACCCACTCCTTTAAGTAGAAAACTTCAGAGTGGAAGTATAAATTTCCCATTTTTGGAAGTGACCCATACTTAGTTACTTCTTTGTACAATCAGGGATGCCTCATATGGTGGTGCAATTCAGAGTCTATGTGAGTAGTGCCCTGGAGTTGTTCATGGCTCTGTGCCAAAGCAAGACAAATGGAGGGGGAAATGTTAGATTTCGTTTATATTTGTATTCTCACTAGTTTCATGGAAACCTGAATTTCTAGTAAGAATAAATCAAACCATCATTATGTAGATGAAGTCATTCTCAACTATTGAGGTGGCAGAGGGTGGGGAAAAGGTGGAGTGGACGGATGGAACAAATATGCGCCTTTTATACAGAATATAAGAAAATGTGTCCTGTTTTTTTCCTGCAGATAATTATAATAAAATCATCTTAAGTTGTTAAAATTCTGATTCACAAAATCTTTCACTGGGTTAGAAAATATTTATATTTACACATATAATGGAAATAATATATGTTATGTAGTCCAATATTAAGAGCTTAGCCAAACTCAGTACTAATGTTCTATTGTACTTTATATTTTGTTAGTGTTTTTATTTGCCTAGGTTATAGGCCAATTTGTATGCCAATGCTAAAGTATGCTCAATTACAAAAGCAATAACATGGAAATTTTTATTTCAGTTAAATAAACTAATTCATTGTTTAAAATCAGTATTACTGTGTTTCACACATAAACATGCATTTTTACCCATAGGTGCACTTACCTACAAATGACCAAATGAATCCAGCCCAAATTCAGAGAACAACAGGAACATTAAAAATCAGTTTTGGCCAGGCACGGTGGCTCACGCCTGTAATCCCAGCACTTTGGGAGGCTGAGGTGGGCTGATCACCTTAGGTCAGGAGTTCAAGACCAGCCTGACTAACATGGTGAAACCCTGTCTCTACTAAAAATACAAAAATTAGCCAGACGTAGTGGCGGGCACCTGTAATCCCAGCTACTCGGGAGGCTGAGGCAGGAGAATCGCTTGAACCCAGGAGGTGGAGGTTACAGTGAACTGAAATCCTGCCATTGCACTCCAGCCTGGGCAACAGAGCAAGACTCCATCTAAAAAAAAAAAAGAAAATCAGTTTCAGTGCCAACATGTTTTGGAAAGGGGAGTTAGTTAAGCAGTTAGGTGTCAAGTTTGTCTAACAAAACAGGACAAAGAGAACATTGAAAGAAATGGAAAATGCCAAAATGCCCAACTTTCTAAAGGCCACCTTTTCCCCAAGGCTGGCCTGGATTTCCTATAGGTGGATGTCATCTCTTCCTTCTCCAGTGTTATTTCTATCTATGTGTTTTATCTTTTCCAGTAGACCTCAAGATCCCTGAGGGCAAGATCTCTTTTTGGTTCATTTATGTATCTCTCATTGAGCTGGGTGCTTTGTCTTTGGTATAGTTAGCACACATTCATTTACAGCAATGAACAGATTTACAAGGTCCTTCCTTTCATAGGGAAGAAGACAGTAAACCTGAAATGAGTAAATTATCAGGATAATTTCAGGTAGTTGGCCGGGCATGATGGCTCATGCCAAGGCGGGTGGATTACTTGAACCCAGGAGTTTGAGACCAACCTAGGCAAGATGGCAAAACCCCGTCTCTACAAAAAATACAAAAATTAGCCAGGCGTGGTGGCCCATGCCTATGGTCCCAGCTACTCAGGAGGCTGAGGTGGGAGGATCACCTGAGCCATGGGAGGTCGAGGCTGCAGTGAGGTGTGATCGGGCCGCTCCACTTCAGCCTGGGTGACAGAGTGAAACCCCATCTCAAAAAAAAAAAAAAAAAAGATAATTTCTGGTAGTAATAAATATAAATAAAATAGAATATGAAACAGAATAAGTGTAAGTGATTGGGTGGTTAAAAGTAGACACAGGCTTCATTAGATAGAGGACTTAGAGAGAGGGCCTCAGGGAAAGTAACAGTTGTGATGAGACCTGAATGACAAGGAAAAGTGAGCCGTATGAAGATACAAGTCCAGCACGTTCCAGACCTACACGAAGAACTTAGGTAGGCCTTTGTCTGAGTGAATGTTAGGTAGGCCTTTGTCTGAGTGAATGTAAGGAACAGAAAGAGTGCTGGAGTGGGGTTATGGAGGAGAGAAGGTAGGAAATGAAATCAGAGAGGTAGGCCAGATACATAAAGCTTTTAGGTCAAAGTAAGGAATTTGGAACTTATTCTGAGCACAGAAGCTTTAAAGAGAGGAATGACATAATCTGGTTTACATTTTAGGTCTGATTGCTATGATTCTGACTGCTATGTTGAAAAGGATGGCTGGGGGTGACAGTGGAAACAGAGAAGGCAGATAGAAACCCAGAATGAGAACCCACTGAGAGATGACAGTAGCTTGGACCAGGGTAGAAATAATGCAGATGAAAATTTGTTGAAGGCACTGTGGTAACCAGAAATTATAGCTTTAATTTTCTAGACTGATCATAGCTAAAGAAACATACATTACAATTGTACTTAATAAGGAATTTTGTGGAGTGTAATTGTTTTGTTGAAATGTCCTGTCCCAGTAAGATAACGAGGAGGACAATAGAAAGTAAAAAGTTAGGAAAAGTTCTTAATTAAGTTTAAATTTATACAGGTTCTTTGTTTTATTATGTTTATTCAGAAGAGCTTCCAGAGAGATGTAATGTTAATTTCAAGGTTTTTGTTTAATCTCTTAAGAAAGTAACATCCACTCAAAGCACATGATGACTTAACGTTTTTGAAACAACATTTATTCTATAGAATGTGTTATATGAAGAAGAATTTGTTTCTTAAATTATAAACTAACTCGCAAGCCTAGTTTTTTAAAACAGCTCTGACACCATATAAAATCATTTAGGTTATTTGACTAGTTAGAAAACTTCAAATTTTTGAGTCTTATTTTCCCATTGCAGACTGGAAGCCAATAGTGCCTGTGGCAGATTCCAATAGAAAGCACAAACTGAGGCTCCTTTACTTCAACAGAAGGAAAATTCTCATTTACTTGGCTAAACTTAGGTGTAGTGCTTCCAAACACACACTCTCAAAATTTCACAGTAAATATGATTGGGAAAACACCACATGAGCTTAAGGTAAACACACGCCATTCAAAGACAGGATACTGTGGTCTTTCTTACACTAACAATTACTGACTTAACGATGCTTCCATGTATGATTTTTCAACTTTACAGCGATGCAAAAGGACTATGCATTCAGTAGAAACCATAATTCAAGTACCATCCAACCATTATATTTTTCACTTTCAGTACAGTATTCAATAAATTACATGAAATATTCAATGCTTTATTGTAAAATAGGTTCTGTGTAAGATGATTTTGCCCAACTGTGGGCTAATATAACTGTTCTGAGCATGTTTAAGATAGGGTATGCTAAGCCTATGATGTTTAGTAGGTTCAGTGTATTAAATGCATTTTCAGCTTACCATATTTTCAACTTACAATGGGTTTAACCAGGACATAACCCCATCACAAGTCAAAGAGCATCTGTACTTAAAAAGGAATCAAAGTAAGGTCTATACTGAATTGGCCTTCATTCAAAAATAAAGAGTAAATCAAAAGAAAACACACATGTGCCCAACAGCTATGTGAAAAAATTCACAACATCATTAATCATCAGAGAAGTGCAAATTAAAATCACAATGAGGTATCACCTCACACCTGTCAGAATGGCTATTATCAAAAAGATGAGGCTGGGTGCAGTGGCTCATGCCCATAATCCCAGCACTTTCAGAGGCCGAGGTCAGAGGATCATTTGAGCCCAGGAGTTCAAGACCAGCCTGGCAACATAGTTAGATCTTGTCTCTACAAAAAACAATTTTAAAAATTAGCCAGGCATGGTGGCATGAGCCTGCGGTCCCAGCTACTCAAGAGGCTGAGGCGGGAGGATCACTTGAGCCCAAGAGGTCAAGGCTGCAGTGAGCCATGATTGTGCCACTGCACTCCAGTGTAGGAGACAGAGCGAGATCCTATCCAAAAAAAAAAGAAAGGTAATAAATGTTGGTGGTGAGGATATAAAGAAAACCCTTGTATACTGTTGATAGGAATGTAAATTAGTATAGCCACTATGGAGAACAGTATGGAGGTTCCTCAAAAAAAAAAACAAAAAATAGAATTACCATTTGATACCATATGATCCAGCAATCCCACTTCTGAGTGTATATCCAAAGGATTTGAAATATCTGCACTCATGTTTATTACAGCAATGTTCACAATAGTCAAGATGTGGAATCAACCTAAGTGTTCATAAGTAGATGAATGGATAAAGAAAATGTGGTGTATAGATAGATAGATAGATAGATAGATAGATAGATAGATAGATAGATGAGTTAATACTATTCAGCCTTAAAAAAAAGATGGAAATTCTGTCCTTTGTGACAACATGGACGAACCTGTAGAACATTATACTAAGTGAAATAAGCCAGGCACAGAAAAACAAATACCACATGTTCTCATTTATATGTGGAATATAAAACAATCAAACTCATAGAGTCAGAAAGCAGAATGATGTTTACCAAAGTCTGGGGGGTGGGGAGAATGGGGAGATGTTGGTCAAATGATACACTGTTTCAGTTAGGCAGGACATAAATTATAAGTATTTGAGGTGATGGATATGTTAATTAGGTTGATTCAATCATTCCAGTGTGTGTGGCTGTGTGTGTGTTATATACATATTATATATATACATATCATAACATCACTTTGTACCCCATAAATATATACAATTATAACTTGTCAAAATTCAATAATCTCTTTTAATAGAAAGTGATCTTTCTGGGTTTGGGATGAGGGAGGGAGATGAATTTCAGTCCGGAATCAGGGCAACATTCTAGGTAACATGGGTTCTGATGAGGTGCTTCTATGCTTAGAACCCAAAATTAATCTTAGCGGATTTAAATATACAATAACTGTCCAGCCACAGTCTGATAGGCACAACTTGGACAAAGAAAGTGACAGAGTATATCAACAGCAAGCCTTCAGAACCATTCATACAAATGATACATAGTCAATTTTCAAGTTTGCCTTTTCAGCCTTGGTGTGTTTGAGAATGTTTAAGAGTTAGGAGATTGAAATTTTCAAGTTGCAAGCTGCTATGGACTGAATTGCATCCTCCCCAGATTCATATGTCAAAAGCCCTGATCTCCAATGTGGAAATAGGTTTTTTGGGAGGTTATTAAGGTTAAATTAGCTGATAAGGGTGGAGCTCTAATCTCATCTCTTCCCCCACTCTCTTCCTCCCACCATGAGAGGACACAGAGAAAAAGTCAGCTGTCTACAAGCCAGGAAGACAGCCATCACCAGAAACTGGCGACGCTGCCACCCTGATCTCAGACTTCCAGCCTCCAAAACTGTGAGAAAATAAATTTCTGTCATGTCAGCCATTTAGTCCATGGTATTTTGTTATGGCAGCCTGAGCTGCCTCAGACATAAGTAGTTAGAGTGATCCTTTCCAAAAAATGAGTGAGATCTTGTCTGTCTTTGTTTAACACTGCATTGTGTTACCATTTCACTCTGAGTAAAAGCCTTTGTTCCTACAGTGACCAACAGGCCCTACCTGATGTGGACCATTTTCATCCCCAGCCATTATCCATGTATCTCTCTAATTTCATTCATTACTGCCCCCTATTCTCCCACCTGACTCCAGCCCAACTATCCTGGCCTTCTTATAATTCATGCTACATGCAGGTATGCTTCTGCCTAAGCTCTCCCTCTGCCTGGAGTGCTCTTCCCCCAGATATCTGCATGGCCGATTCCCTCACCTCCAAGTCTTTGGTCAGATGTCATTTCTCCATGGCCTGTACTCTGACCTTCCTATTTCAAAATGCAACATTTTCCCAACCCCTAACCCTCCTTATACAGCCCTCTCTAGCTTTTCTTTTCTTTGTCCACAGCATTTAACCCTTTCTCATATACGATACAATTTATGTGTTACATCTATTATTTTGTCTGCTTTTACTCTAGAATGTAAGTTTCAAGAGGGAAGGAATCTGTGTTTTGTTCACCGGTTTGTTCCTGATGTCTAGAAGAGTGCCTAGATCATAGAAGAATCTCAATAAATACTTGTTTACCCAAGTACTTTCAGACATTTTAGCTATACTAGGTAATTGAAACTTCATGATTTTAAATAATTCAATCTATAATCATCCTATGAGGTAATCATTATATGCCTACTTGTAGTGGGTCAGAAAGCTTAATATAGTCACTCACAGGTTTCTCAACATTAAGTGTGAATCAAAACTTGCATTCAGATATTTATGCTCCACATCTAGCTTTCTTTCCTATATCATGGTAGTCATTTTAAGACATTTCATAGTGGAACAAAACGTCAAAATACCCAGGTTAAGAAACAGTGATCACCATTACAACTGCATCAAAATGGTTACAATTAAAAGGACTGACCCTATTAAGTGTTAGCAAAAAATGTAGACTTGGGAAATCCCATACACTGCTAATAAGAATGCAACATGGTTCAACCACTTTGGTAAACTGGTAGATTCTACTAAAGTTAGCATATGTGTACTCTATGACCCATCAGTTCTATTCCTGGGTATATATCCAACAACAATGAATACGTATATCCTCCAAAAGATCTATACAAGAATTATTCATAATAGCCTGAACCTGGAAGCAATCCAAGTGTTCATTATGACTAGAATGGTTAAATAAATCTTGGGATATTCTTACGATAGTATATACTATACCGCACAGCAAGGTAAGAAAAAACTAATCTGCACGTAATAAAATGGATAAATATCCCAGCACTTTGGGAGGCCAAGGCAGGCAGATCACTTGAGCCCAAGAATTCAAAACCAGACTGAGCAACATAGTAAAACCCCATCTCTACAAAAATAGAAAAAATTTGCCGGGCATGGTGGGGCATGCCTGTAGTCTCAGCTACTTGAGAGGATGAGATGGCCGGATCACCTGAGCCCAGGAGGTTGAGGCTCCAGTGAGCCATGATCACACTACTGCACTCCAGCCTGGACGGCAGAGTGAGACCCTGTCTCAAAACAAAGCAAAACAAAACGATAACTATCACAGGCATAATTTTTAAGCAAAAGAAACCTGACACAAAGATCACTATGTGATTCCATGGATATGAATTTCAAGAATGGGCAAAACTAATATACGGTGATTGAGGTCAGAGTAATGGTTTCCTTTGAGGGAGTATTGACTGAAGGGGGGGCACAAGGGACCTTCCTAGGGTTCTGACAGTGTTTTATATCTGATCTGGGTGTGTTTTACAGAGGTATAAACATATGTGGAAATTAATCTGATTGTACACTTAAGATTATACATTGTACTATGTAAGATATATATGTAGATATATATATATCAATGGAGAGAGTTTTTAAAATGAATAGTATTTATCAATGAGGAAATAATGGATTAAATGGTTACAGAACCCTGGTTAGCCATGAAAAAAAATGTTGATCCTTGATTCCTACCATATTCCTTACTTAAAAATAAATTTCACTTGATCAAATATTTAAATATAAAAAACCCAAACGGTACTAGAAAAAAGATGCTAAAATTAGTTTGTAATACTGGAGGAAGGCAGTCTTTCTGGTCAAGACACAGAACACAGGATAATCTTAAGAAAAGTTTATTACAAAAAATTTAAATGTATATATGACCAAATAATTACCATAAACAAAGTTTAAAAATAAATGACATACCTTTTATTTCTTGGACCTATGAAATAAATAAGTAAAAATGACAATCTTGGAACAAATATTTATAATATTGTTGACAGAGGCAATTTTCTTCTTATACAAGGAACACTTATAAATCAATAAGCAAGCAAAACAAAATAATCCAGTGGAAAAACAGTCTACATGAGATTATAGAAAAAAACGGATTTTAAACATATAAAAAAATCAGCCTCATTTTTAAATAATAATAAAATTCCATTTTTTACCTAACAGATTAGCAAGGATCAAAAAGTTTGATAATATGTTGCTGAGGTGAGACTATAAATTAGTATAGTTCTTTGGTGGGCAACATGCCAGCATTAAAATTTTTAAATTTTCAGTGCAGTTTCACTACTAGGAATTTTCAAAGACATATACTAGCATGCACATTGTAGCACTGCATGTAGTAGAGAATGTCTAGAATAGAGGCTGGTTAAATGAATTGTGATGTATACATTCAACAGACTATTATGCAGAATGAAGTAGAGCTTCACATGCTGATGTGGAAAGATTACATAAAATATATTTTAAAGGTACAGAATTTTTTGCTCCTATTTGGAATAAAAAGGGGAAAATAGTGGATATACATATTTGCATGTACATGCCCATGTTCCTCTGAAGGATATGTAAGAACTGATGGCTGTAGTTGTCTCTGGGCAATGTGACTAGGAGACTGAAAAGGAGAAATGTTTTTTCACAAAATGCCCTTTGCACTGTGAATTATTAGTAGTAGTATTAGTAGTAGTATTTTCACTAAGTGTATATACATTACATGAAACTGAAAACATTATGTTCAAGAAAGAGGGGGGATGTGGAGTGAAAGGGAGGAGTTGGGGGAGAGGGAAGAGCAAGTGGTAGAGGAAAAAGAAAAATAATCAAGACCTCCACTTCTACATGTCCCCGCATCACCTAGCCCTGTGTCTTACAGATAGTGTGCTGAATAAATAAAACTCTCTACTAGTCTCGAATCTCGTCCAAGCCTTAGTTCAATGTTTTTAACGTAGATTAACCTTTTAAAACCGGACTATTTCGGGTATGAGATACTCAGGCTAGGGAATTTTCTGTTTCTTAAAGGTAGTTTATGCTGGTAAGATATTAGAGTTTACCTCATGTTATTAGCTTTAGAGAAGATGAAGGATAAATCAACAGTGATGGAAAAACATGATCACACCAAAGCAGCATGCTACCTGTCTGAAGCTAAAAATGGACCTGTTAAATTTACTAGAACAAGACCTATTAGCAGAAATTCCATCATTGTTGGTTTTTGGAGAGATTTGGGGTTCAACTGATTTCTAGGTCTCAGGTGGCTTGCAGAGGAGGTTCTAGCCCATGTTTATCTTGTAGGACGTTAATCTGTATCAAAAGGAAGTTGTTTTAACATGAATCTTAACAAAGTTTTACAGAATATTAATAGAGGAACAGCTAATATAAATAGGAAGTAAGACTTGGGAAATTAGCAGGAATTCAGTTTTGAATGTATATGTCAAGTTAGTGGATTTTTAAAGGTTTGGTAAAAATAAACATGAGGAAAATACTCGCCTATCGTGAATAAGATTCCTTCTAGTCGTAAGAGTAGAAAAACGAGTACGAAACAATCGACATATAGAATTGTTGAAGTTTAGAAACAACAATGGAGTTATACTTTTTATAACCAAAATTACAACCTTTCCTAGTTGCAGAAGTAGTGTGCAGCGAATGCAGCATAGTTGAACAAGGGACAAGCTTATTTAAGGGGCCAAAATTCCCAGTTCTAGAAGAATGTGATGCCCAGACCTCTGGGGACCTTATACTGCCTGTACTCAGCTAAACCGAAAGCATACTGTTGCTGCTTCCATCACCACCAGAGCAGAAACAAATACTGCGGAAGCATTGTGACCTGTAGAGGCAGATTCTCCCACCTTCTTTCAGTTTTCATGTCATCCCTTAGAGGCAGAAATGCATTCTCTTGATTTCTTTTCATGGATCTCGGCAAAATGCTTATGTAACAGCTTGGCCTTTTCACAAAAATTAAGCTCTGTGCTAGGACAAGTTGCTAGTTGTATAAATAATTCTAAACTTTGAAACCCCAAAATATATTATTTTAAAGGTCTTGAGTGTTCGTTCGGATTATAAATTGTGACATTTATGCAGAAACAAATCTGGATTGAATCCAGGGATATCCAGTGTGGCTGGAGCAGAGAGGTCTATGGAGAGAGAAGGTCATAGAAAGGATTGTGAAAAGAAGGTTGGAAGAAACTTGGACTATATTTGGTAATTATGGAATGCACTCATGCATTATAGAATAGAATAATATAATAATCAAAGTAGTGCTTTTAGACCATGAAAGATATGAGAAATTGAAGGAGAAGAAATCATTTTAAAATAAATTGTATATGTAATGAATAATGTCAGAAAAGCATTACAAATTGTTACCAGTAGTTGAATAATTATCTCCTGAGCAATAGAATTATCACTGTTTTGTGTTTATCTGTGTTGTCTACTTTCATTGAGAATGTATGACTTTGTGTTGCTTTGCTTTAAAGAAGCCCTAAATTAGGTAAACATTTATTTTATAATTGAAAAATTCAAACAAATACAAGAGAAAAGAATAAAATGAACCCATACATCTGTCAACCAGATTAAACAATTACCAAGATTTTGCTGTATTTTCTCTCTCTCTCCTTTTTCTTTCCTTCTTTTTGTTTCTTTACCAATGTCTTGCCCCTGTTCGTTCCTGCACCTTGCTTTTCAGCACAGCAAGATGGCCCAGACTCCTCCTAATTTCCTGCCACAGCCCTGAAATCAGTCCATCTTTCAAGGTGCTCTGTGTCCTTTCAGTGGGTTGAAAATTGTTTTAAGAAACAGAGGTATAAGCTGACAGAAATTTTATACAGAGGTGATTCCTGAACAATTATGGGTGTTATCCTCCTCAGGGTTGTAGAGAAAATAATTAAAATAGCATAAAATAAATAAGAGTAAATTCACTTTAATAAACATACTAAAATAAATCTGTTTTTAAAACAAAACATTTGTCAGCATTAAAAACTTACCCTGTAGGTAACCCTGCTCCTGAGTTGATTTCTTCAATTTAAGAAATATTTAGCTTCTTTGTCATCTTTTGAATAAAAATTTTAAGCCTGCTCTTGCCGGATAAAATCTAGCATCTTTTAAACAAGCACCTTCATTTCATTTTCATAACTCTTAGCAAAATGCTAAGTAACATCTAATACCTTCTCCTTACTGTTTAGAACAGTTTTCATTCTCTAGTTTAGCCTAAACAGATAAAGCCCAACCCTGTCACCACCCTGGTCTCGGACTTCCAGTCTCCATAACTATAAAAATTAACGTCTGTTTAAGGTGACCAGTGTATGGTGTTTTGTTATAGCAGCCAGAGCTCACTAAGACAATGTAGAAACATATATGTTTAAATAGTAATAGCTAAAGCATGAGAAGTGTTTACCATGTGCCAGGTGCTATTCTTAAATCCTTTACATATATTAACATTTATAATCCTGAAAATAAAAACTATGAAGCAGGCACCGATTACCTTAATTTTTATAAATAAGGACACTGAGGAATAAAGAGTGAATAAATAGGAAGCCAAAGACCAGTCATCTATGACATGACACAGTCAGAATTTGAATCCAGGCAATCTGGCATCAAACTCGCTCAGGGCTCTTTTTTCTCCCTAACAAATAGAAAAACCCTGAATCTCAAAATCACAGCTACAGAGAAATTACTGTTCAAGAGTGAAATACCAGAGTCCTTCATTTTAAAAGCAAAAACAAAACAACAAAACAAAACAAAAGAACAAGGTGCCCACTATCACCATTGTATTGTCAGGCTAACCCAATCATTCAGTTAACAGTTGTATAGTTTTTACTCAGGAAAGAACTAAAACATGTTTATTGTTTACGGATGCAGTTTTCACATTGCATTATGTAAGCTCCATGTGGGCAGGAGCAATATTTTCATCTTTGTATCTCAATCATTCCTTGCAGATAGGAGGTAAATAACAAATAAAATGAATACTTTTTGAATGAATTGAAGTTGATAAAGCACTGGATTTTGAAAGTCATGCATATTGCATCATGATACCTGTGTGCAGATGACCACATGTTGTCTAAATTTGGACACTTAAAATTTTTTTTTGTTTTTGTTATTGTTCCTCAAATTCCTTTTTACCAAAATCTGGACACAAATGAAAGAGGATACTAGTACTAATTACACCAGGATAACAACCCTTCTTATTTGAACAGTTTTGCTGCATAAACCAGAACTGAACAAAATAACTGAGTCCCAAGGTAAGGTAATGTGTGAAGGTGTTATTGTACCATATTTT
Source organism: Pan paniscus (assembly GCF_029289425.2). NCBI lineage: Eukaryota > Metazoa > Chordata > Mammalia > Primates > Hominidae > Pan > Pan paniscus. Next base: position 113,136,189 of record NC_073249.2, read on the forward strand.
TTAAAAATGTTATGCTATTTTATAGTATAAATTTGTCACATATACCTGCAGCTCCTTTCTCATTACTTTTTTTTTTTTTTTTTTTGAGACAGTCTCGCTGTGTCACCTAGGCTAGAGTGCAGTGGCAAGATCAGAGATCACTGCAACCTCCACTTCCCAGGTTCAAGTGATCCTCCCACCTCATCCTCCCAAGCACCTAAAACTATAGGAACGTGCCACTATGCCCAGCTAATTTTTAATATTTTTAGAGAGAGGGCCTTGCTATGCTGCCCAGGCTGGTCTCAAACTCCTAGGCTCAAACAATCTTCCTGCTTTAGCCTCCCAAAGTGCTGCGATTACAGGTGTGAGCCACTGCACCTGGCCTCTTTACCTATTTTTATGACTTACTAGTAAAAACTTTTCCTGCCATCCTTTAAGTCCTTTATTTATGCTGCTGTTTTAAACAACATAAGTATCTGCAGATATCTACCTAAACATTTAGTCTTTGTTCTTTAGGTAAAATTTTAAAGTAAACTATAAATACCATATGGTATTTTCATAGTCAAACTCTAGAAGCTCTTTTATGTGTAATTCCAATTTTTAAGGTTTTCTAAACTTTGGGATCATCTACATATTTTAGAGGTGGCAAAACTTTGTAGACCAAGCCAGAGAGGTATTCTTTTTAGTAAAAAAAAAAAAAAGAACAAAAAAAGACCAGGGTCTTATCTTTGAATTTTTGTCTCTGATCAAAAGACCAACATTTATGGTTTCTATGAACTCCTTTTTTATTCTAGCATTTTGAAGATAGTGTTGATGGTGAAAATCTGGTTGTTTACATCCTAACTTTCCTGTTTTGTCAACTCAGCCTTTTAAGTCTCTTATGAGCCAGAGCAAGGATATAATATCATTTGTGGTATTATTTGCAAACATGAAAGGAAATCACTGTGTGGCTCAGACACCACTCACATTCCATCGTCGACAAGGAAGCAAAAAACATAGCATAGTATAGATTTAAATGGTTTGCCTGGTGTTTCATAAAACACTTGTTTCATTTACTTCTCCAAGTCTGTGCAATTCAGCTCAGCTACTGTGAAGCAGAAAATATTATCAATTAGAGGCACAGTATGTTAGTCCTGAATCACAGGGCTTCAGTACCCTGGTGTGTTATGATATCCAAGCTCTACCCTGCTCCCCCTCCCAGCACACACATCACAGCAGGAAGGGATGTGTTCAGAGGCTAGATGTGTACTGAAAATTAATAGAGAGAAGAATTGAAAAGACAAAAACTTAAGAAACAAAAGTTTTTAAAAGGTAAAAATGTGGAAAACCATAATATGACCCCCAACTATTGCTTCTTTTAGTATAGTAAGACTAGATCTCTAAATTGACAAAATTGGAAATGACAAACAGGTCACTTAGGCCCTCATCTCAAACTCAATATACCTAAAATTGAACTTATGCTAATCCTTTCTGTCCCATCTAACTCCAAATTCTCAGTCGATAATGGCAAGACTACCAGCAAAGGCTAGAAACTGAAGTCATCTTCACTGAAGTCCAAGCCTCTTTCATTCCCATGGCAATCAGTCTGTATGTGCTGTAGGTAATTTTGCTTTGAAGTATTTCTGGAATCTGATGTTTGTTCTTCATTTTCATTGCCTCACTCTAATCCAGACCTTCTCTGATTTGTTTCTGGACCATTAGAACAACTTTCCAGCTTGTCCTTCCAGCAGCACATAATCTTCCACTTTTAATCCATCTTATGTACTTTGTAAGTGGCAAATTAATCTACCCCAAACACCACTTTCACTTTCCTCTATAGGGAGACTCAACAGCTCATGGACTTCAAGACCCTCTGTGATCTGTTTTCCCTTACTTCCTCCTCAATATACATATTTTTTTTTCCAAGACAGAGTTTTGTTCTTCTTGCCCAGGCTGGGGGGCAATGGCAGAGTCTCGACTCATTGCAACCACTGCCACCTGAGTTCAAGCAATTCTCCTGCCTCAGCCTCTCAAGTAGCTGGGATTACAGGCATGCACCACCACGCCCAGCTAATTTTTGTATTTTTAGTAGAAACCGGGTTTCACCATGTTGGCCAGGCTGGTCTTGAACTCCTGACCTCAGGTGATCCACCCGCCTCGGCCTCCCAAAGTGTTGGGATTACAGGCATGAGCCACAGTGCCTGGCCTCAATTTTATCTCATTGGTTCTGAATATTTATTCTCTGATGTGGTCAAGGCCTTTTCTACACAAGCCCACAAACTATAATCCCTGCTAGCTGTTTCTTGGCCTTCTTGCCTGGCATGCCCTCTTTTCCCCCTCTATCCTTTAAAATTCAGCAACAAGTTCAAACCCTAGCTCCAACCCTTGCTTTCTCTGAATTATATCGTTTGACCAACATCTGACTCTTTTTTTCAATAAACAAAGCACTGTGCTATCACAGTGTGTGGTTCATTCAACCCTGAATGAGGGCAAACAAAGGTCATAGTGCTGGAGGGTGGGCTCCCATGTCAGATATCCTCTTTTAAGAATGTGACATTGGGTTAATTATTTAATCTTTCTTAGCCTCAGTTTATTAATCTGTAAAATGGGGATAATAATAGGACCTACTTCACGGAGTAGGTGCTATTATGTTGAGAGATGAAATAAGACAATCCAAATCAAATACTGAATATTATGCCAGATATGGCAGTGCCTGATAAATGTTATTTGTTATAATTCATGAGATATTTGCTAGTCCAGGCTCATGGACCCCACCTACAGGGGTTCATGAGCCAAGGGAAGAGAAAGACTTGATGTGTGTATGTGCATGTGTGCATGTGCAGGGCTGGGGAGGTGGCATTGAGGATGGCACTGAAAGGTAGTGGTGCCTTTAACCAAGGTAACTAAGGAACCCAGGAGGAAGGTTGGGTTAATGAAGAAAGGATGCTGTGGTTGATTAGGGAGATGTTAAGTTTAAGGTGCTAACAGGACATCAGTGGAGCCATGCTTGTCACCTATATTCAGTTTTCGCCTCCAGATCTGCTTTCCATCCTTCCCCACTCTGCCCTGGGCCCCAGGAGTACTGATCTGAAGGGCTACAGCCGTAGCCTCCTGTGCCCTCTGGCTTCTGTTTGAGTTTAGCCAATGGGGAGCCTAGCAGGAAATAAGGAGGGGGAAGAATGGAGCCTGGGTATTTATTTCTCTGGTTTCTTCCCAGCGAGACCACCGTCAGGCTGGCTGCATCCCCTGAGAGGAAATTACAGTTCTCTCAAAGCAGCCTACTCTTCCCAACTTTCTCTCCTTCTTGGTTCTGGTAATTTCTTCCTCTTCTTATCCTTTCAGATTTAGGGCTAGTAAAAGCCCAGCTCACAGTAGCCCCTCATGGTTCTCCTCTCCCCCAAACCTTTTTAAGTAGTCTCTTTGCAAACAAACCCTCTCTGAATTATCCCAATTTAAATGTGCCATCTGTTTCCTGTTGAGACGTTGAGTGATATACCATGTTGGTCTGGCCATTTGGATTTCACGTCTAGAATTTGGAAGAGAGATTAGGATTGGAAATATAGATTATAGAGTCCAGGTGAAATAGGGAGAGTGAATGAGATTGCTAACTGAGGGGAAGTAGATGGGGAATGAGCATTAAAGGCAGACCCTGGGGGACTTCTGTCTACTCCAAACAGTGAGTAAAAGAACACTTCGAGAGTGAAAGTAGTAACTTTTCTTATGACTCTGATCCTCCTAACAACTGTCAGGCCCTGTTGACACCTTAAACTCAACATTTCCCTTCCAGAAGATATGGAAATGTTATAATCCTACTGATGGGGCAGTCATTTTGAAACATTGTCAGGGTGCTTGACAACTTGGACTTGTCTTGGAAACAGATTCTGAGTAAATTATGCATGCCTATATGTATAGGAACTTAATTTTTCTAATTTTTTAGTTTTATTTTTTAATAGGCAATACATTGACATAATTCAAAAAGTAAAAATAAAAATAAAAAGATACACATTGAGAGTCTCTTTTCCACCTGTCCCATTTACCTTATTTCTCATCCCCTGCTTTCTATAGTACCATTTTCTATAAGTTGCTTGTAAAATATACAGGTATATCTTGAATATATTGTGGGTTCAATTTCAGGCAATCACAATAAAGTGAGTCACACAAATGTTTTTGTTTCCCAGTACATCTAAAAGTTATGTTTACACTATTCTTTAGTCTATTAAGTGTGCAATAGCATTATGTCTTTAAGAACAATATACATACATTATTTTTTAAATACTTTATTGCTAAAATATGCTAACAAACATCTGAGCCTTCAGTGAGTCATAATCTTTTTGCTGGTGGAGGGTCTTGCCTCAATGTGGCTGGTTGCTGACTTAACACAGTGGTGGTGGTTGAAGGTTGGTGGCTGTAGCAATTTCTTAAAATAAGCTAACAGTGAAGTTTGCCACTTTGACTCTTCCTTTCACTAAAGATCTCTCTGAAGCATGTGATGCTGTTTGATGCTTTTGCCCACATTAGAACTTCTTTCAAAATTGGAGTTAATCCTTTCAAACCCTGCCACTGCTTTATCAACTAAGTTTATGTAATACTCTAAATCTTTTGTTGTCATTTAACAATGTTCATAGCATCTACACCAGGAGTAGTTTCTGTTCAAGAAACCACTTTCTTTGCTCATCCGTAAGAAGGAACTCCTGATCTGTTCAAGTCTTATCATGAGATTGCAGCCATTCAGTCCCATCTTCAGGCTCCACTTCTAATTCTAGTTCTCTTGTTATTTCCACTACATCTGCAGTTACTGCCTCTAATGAAGTCTTGAGCCTCTCAAAGTCACCCATGAGAGTTGGAATCAAATTCTTCCAAATTCCTATTAATGTTGATATTTTGACTTCTTCCCCATGAATTATGAATGTTCATAATGTCATTTAGAATGGTGAATCTTTTCCAGAAGGTTTTCAATTTGCTTTGCCCAGATCCATAGAAAAATCCCTATTTGCGGTAGCTATAGCTTTACCAAATGTATTTCTTAAATAATAAGACTTAAAAGCCAAAATCAATCCCCAACCCATGGGCTGAGAATGGATATTGTGTTAGTGGGCACGAAAAAAACATTCATCTCCTTGTACATCTCCATCAGAGATGATTCTGAGGACCCCAGGATTTTCAGAATGTCAAATAAGCATTGGCTTCAACTGCTGCACTATCCCCAGTATTTTCAGAATGTCAAATAAGCATTGGCTTCAACTGCTGCACTATCACCAGCATTGTCACAAGCTGGATCCCGTAAGAGGAGAGCCAGCCTGTCCTTTGAAGTTTTGAAACCAGGCATTGACTTCTCCTCTCTAGCTATGAAAGTCTTAGATGGCACCTTCTTCCAACAGAAGGCTGTTTGGTCTACATTGAAAGTCTGTTGTTCAGTGTAGCCACCTTCATCAATTATTTTAGCTAGATCTTCTGGATCACCTGAGGCAGCTTCTACCTCAGCAGTTGCACTTTTCTGTTTTGGAGATGGCTTCTTTCCGTAAACCTTATGAACCAACCTCTGTTAGCTTCAAACTTTTCTTCTGCAGCTTCGTCACCTCTCTTAGCCTTAATAGAACAAAAGAGAGTTAGGACCTTGCTCTGGATTAGGCTCTGGCTTAAGGGAATGTTGGGGGTGGTTTGATCTTCTATCCAGACCACTAAAGCTTTCTCCACATCAGCAATAAGGCTGTTTTGCTTTCTTATCATTTATGTGTTCACTGGAGTAATATTTTTAAGAACTTTTCCTTTGCATTCACAAATTGGCTAACTGGTACAAGAAGCCTTGCTTGTGGCCTGTCTTAGATTTTGACATGCCTTCCTCACTAAGCGTAATCATTTCTAGCTTTTTGAAGTGAGGGACATGAGACTCTTCCTTTGATGTGAACACTTAGAAGCCATTGCAGGGTTATTAATTGGCCTAGTTTGTTGTGTGTCGAACACATAGAGAGGCCCAAGATGAGATAGAGAGAGCGGGAAGAATGGTCAGTCAACGGAGCAGTCAAAAGACAGGCAATTTATTAAATTTTCTGTCTGACATGGGTGTGGCATGCAGCTCCTCCAAACAATAGTAACATAAAGATCACTGATTACAGATCATTATAACAGATATACTAATAATGAAAAACTTTGAAATATTGTGAGAATTACCAGACACAGAGTGAGCACATGCTCTTGAAAAATGACACCAAATACACTTGCTTGAGGCAGGGTTGCCACAAATCTTCATTTGTAAAAAATGCAATATCTGCAAAGTACAATAAAGCAATGTGCTATGAAATGAGGAACACCTGTATTCTTTCCTGTTTCTTCATGTAAATACAAGCTAATATGATATATTCTTATTTTCCCTTTTTCTTACCCAAAAGGTATTATACTAGATGACTACATCTTGTTTTTTTCACTTAACAGTATATACTGGAGATCATTTCCTCTTTCTTTAGAGTGCTTCCTTATGTTTTATGTAACTGTATAGATTCCATAGAGGGGAGATACCATTGTTTATTGACTCAGAATGTAGAAGAGCTTTGATGAGTGCTCTGCCTACCAACCTCAAGTCCCTAACTACAGCTCTCAAACCTTTTCCCCTCCCTGAAAACGTCAGTGCCCAATTCCTACCCACCTGTCTTCAGGGATTTCTCTCCCTCTAAGAAGAAAAAAATTGAGGGCTTCAGAAGGAGCTTCCTCAATTTGCTGCTATCGAATATAAAAACCCACCTACATCTGTGCCTACCCTCCTCCTTTCACAGGCTGCAATACAGAACACTTTCACCTGCTGTTGAATGCCGATCCTTTCCTCTCTGGCTAGGATCTCATCTCCTTTCAGTCTTCTCAGGACTCTACTATTGACCCTAGTTTCCCTCTTGTATATTAAAGTTTCTTTCTTATACTTGGATCACATAAAAATACAATTAACCCACCTCCCCACCCCCTTGAATTCTCTCTCTAGCTACTTCCCTGTCTATCCCTCTCCTCTTCTTCAGAGCCAAATTTCTCAGAAGAGTTGTCCATAGTCAAAGTTTTGATTTCCCTGCTTGCTACTCACTTTTTCATCCATTTCAGCCCAATTCCACCCCATCACCCCACTCAGGCTTTTCACGATATGTTCCCAATGACCTTCAGATCACTCAACAAGTGTATGTTTTAGTTTTAGCTTTAGTTGACTTCTCAGCAACATTTGATACCCTTTATGATTCTCTCTTTTGGAAATACTCCGATGACACGATACTCCTGGATTTCTCTTACACCTCTGGCTACTTCTCCATATAGTGGGGATGATTCTCAGTCCATAGTTACATGTTCAAGAAATAGGACTAGAACTGGAGTGAGTTGAGTGAAGCATTCACCTTGAGTGTAAAATTAAGGGGATGCAAAAAGTAAACAAAGTGAATAATATTTGAATGCAATAAGTTTTTAAAAACCCAATTAATGTAAAAAATCTACATTGAACAAAATATCAAAATTTTAAATGAAAACCAATGCTATCTGATCCAGATTGGAGCCTAAGGCAAATGGAAAAATGTATGCCTCTGTATACATGTTTTTATGTGGTTTTTAATGGTCAATTTGTTCCCTGAACATTTACATAGGTAGAAAAATATTGAAAAATTAAAGAGTAGGTATATTACCACATTAAGTTTAAATATATTTTATCTGTACCCAAAGGAATTCTGATTTTACTTCAATTTAATTAAAATTCATTTAGATCATCACTTGGTCAAGAAAATTTATTTATTTATTTATTTTTATTTCTATTTATGTATTTTTTTTGAGACAGAGTCTTGCTCTGTCGCTCAGGCTGGAGTGCGGCGGCACGATCTCGGCTCACTGCAACCTCTGCCTCCTGGGTTCAAGCAATTCTTCTGCCTCAGCCTCCCGAGTAGCTGGGACTACAGGTGCATGCTGCCATGACTGGCTAATTTTTTGGATTTTAGTAGAGATAAGGTTTCACCGTGTTGCCCAGGCCGGTCTCGAACTCCTGAGCTCAGGCAATCCACCTGCCTTGGCCTCCCAAAGTGCTAGGATTATAGGCATGAGCCACTGCTCCTGGCCGGTCAAGATAAATTTTAAAACAGGGTAATCCTGTTATCTCAATTGAAAACCAGGTAATCAAGTAAGTAGATTTGAAAATTTTATTGATGAGTTTGCTCCCATGAAAGCCAGGGGCACATTTTTCCTTTCACCTTAGACATCCATATGACACATCATGGAACTGTTGAAAATAATTGCATTTAATTCTAATTTTTAAAGCAAAGTGCAGACTTTTTGCTACTGTCCCACCATCATGGTGAGAAATTTAACTTCAGTTATTTTTGAGCTTCCCATCCTAGAGCTGGGCAAAGATCTCAAGCCATACATATCACCAGGGCACTGGGAGAACCCTCTGACCAGTGGCCATAGACTCTCATTATCTGCAGAATACACTCACCCAGATCTACTTGGGGCCTTCAGGCCCAGGAGGTTCTGCTGCATCTAAGGACTCTGACAGGCCCTAAGATGCTCATTCAAGCAAACAGGGATGTAAGCAGTACACGTGGTACTTCTATTTTGTATGGAGACGAACTAGTCTGAAATAAGGAAATATATACATCAAGGATGACAGTAAATGGCTTGGCTGGTTGATCAGGCACCTAGAAAGTACACGATTAGAAGATCACAAACAGTGCTGGGTAAAAAGCAAGTGGATGGACCTATGGAAGTGAGTAAAAAAGCCTGTGGGTTTTTTCATCTCACCATCAAAGCTCTCCAGAGAGCATCCACGGCAGGGGAATTACTCAACAACTAGGTGGAATTAGAAGTCCTTGGTTGACTTCTGTTCTTGGGTATGACAATGCTTTTGCAAGAGGCCACAAGTGGGGTAGCATGGTAGTGAGGGTAGAGGCTATGAAAGCATTCAGCTGAGTGGCTCCTCTGACATGGAGATTGATTTAACTACTGCTGTTGCTGAATGCCCATCCTGTCAGTAGCAATGAAGGATTCCAGTTACCTCATATGATGCAATCTTGTGATAAAAACAGATTGTGATTTATTAGAAAGTTAATTACATCTGTACTGTTCAACTCTAGAAGACTCAGTGATTCATCTTTATTGGAATTTACACTGTTCTGGATATGGGTGTCTGACCACCCATTCTCTGCCAAAATTCCCGCTTAAGGCTTACAGAATGTCTGACTTTCATTCATAGGTTCCTCATAGGATCTCAGGTGGAATTTACATTAATGAGATTTTCACCATCAACCAAGAGATATATTTTCTGATAATTGGAAGTGCAAAACTGTGCATGACCACAAGATCTATGACTCTGTACATCCTCATTCAGAAGCAGTCATTCTAATAGAAAATTGAAATAGTCTATTAAAGTTTCAGATAAAACCCCAACTTAGATATAATACCCTGAGAGATTAGGGTGCTTTCCTAATGGAGTTGATGCATAGGACATACAACAAATATATGATGTTGAGTTCCTAATATCTAGAATGCACAAATCTTGGGAAAAATGGGCCAGATTCGGATTGTCCCCTCTTACCATTACTCCCAGTGACCCCTCTTAACATTACTTCTACTTATTAATTTGTGATTTAGTCTCCCAAACTATAAATCTTACCGTATTAAAGATCCTGAGGGAGACTGCATTCTTCAAGACACTATGTGAGGACACAGTAAGCTCCAGTGAACGGGCATTGATGGACCAGGAGACCAAGAATGAAATTACTGTATTGAAAGGGTTAATTGAATATGTGGAGCTAAGGCTGCTGCTACACAATGAGGAGTGGGATGAGTAGTCTGGAACTCACTGAATTTGTAGAGCTGTCTTTGTGTTTCTCTGCCTGGTGATAATAATGATCTGGTATGAACAAGAAGCTGAGGACTTAGAATCTACAGCTTAGGCTGGCAGAAGTACTAAAAAACTAAACAAAATTCAAAATAAAGATTATGAATGGCAAGGCATGGTGGCTCATGCTTGTAAACCTAGCACTTTGGGAGGCCAAGGAGGGCGGATCATTTGAGGTCAGGAGTTCAAGACAGGCCTGGGCAAAATGGCAAAACCCCATTCCTACTAAAAAATACAAAAGATTAGCTGGGTATGTTGGCATTCATCTGTAGTCCCAGCTACTCTGGAGGCTGAGGTGGGAGGATCGCTTGAACCCAGGAGTTCAAGACTTCAGTGTTCCATGATCATGCCACTGTACTCCAGCCTGGGCAACAGAGTGAGGTTCTGTCATGATAAATTAAAAAACTAAATATATAAAAGAGATTACAAATAATATTTATTTCTTTGAAACAAATAAAAAGGACTAGTTTGTTCCATTACCATACTACTAAAGGTTGCCTTTCATAGATTCCTGCATCTTGAAGGGTCTATGAGAGAGAAGATTTATTGATGGGGATTGTGGCAGACATTTTTCCTACCCCCTCGCACATCCTTTCAGCTCACCATGATTTTAGCTGCAGTTACAGCTGATTCTATAAACTCAGGTTCCTAGAAACTAAAGTTATCACTGTGCATTTTTTCCAGTTATTTCTTCAGAGCCTTCTCCATAACCATAGAATACCATTCATTTTATCACCAAGAGAAACCCATAATTGATGGGGGAAGATACAACCCCTGGGATAAACTCTCAATTGATGGGCAATTGAGGGTTGTTTTTGGAAAGACAATATTGGAAGATATTCTATATCTTTCTCTAAGATTCCAGAATACTTTAGTTCTGACTATTCAGAACAAACCTGTTATTAGAATGCCTTCATTTTTTCTTTTCTTCATTATATTTCTGACTCTCCTCACTTCCTAATCTACCTCTAGATTCATCTTGCAACTAAACTGCCCACACTCCGTCCTTTCTCTTAGGCTCTACTATGGGGAAAATTCAAACTGAGAAAGGCAGACAATGTCTTATTTTGCCATTGTATTTCTAGTTTTCATAACAATTCTTGGTATATTGTAGTACTAAGTGGTTGTTTATTTCCAAATAGTGAAGGTCATTGACCACAAAGGGAAATAATATTTAAGAAAACATTTAACTGAGAAGAGTAGAAACAACAACAAAAATATAGTCTAGGTGTCATTATTTTTTTTTTTTTGGAATAGTGCAAACATTAGAAGAAAGTAAAAACCAAGCAGATAGCTAATTAGATAGAAAGGAGATAGATAGATAGATAGATAGATAGATAGATAGATACATACATACATACATATATACATACATACATAGGTACATAGATAGATACATAGACAGATACATAGATACATAGACACGTAGATTAGATAGAGGTACTGAACAAAAGCCAGAAGAAGAAATAAGGAAGGCAGTAAAAGTTCTGAAGAATGGCAAAAAAGAATTATTAAAACGCTACTTTCATTTTCTCTTTATCTCTCTCCTCATCACCACTCCAAAATTTTTTTGAAATTGATGTATTTTAACCCAACATATCCAAAATGTTTATTATTTTAACATGTAGTCAATGTAGAAATTATTAGAATTTTTTTTCATTTTTTTGCTACCAAGTCATCAAAATTAGGTATGCATTTTTCACTTACAGAACACCTGAATTTGGATTTAACCCACTGCAGTTACTCAGTAGCCACATGTGGCTAGTGGTTTGATTCATATACCTTTAAGATTCTTTTATTCCTCTGCAGATCACTTTGCTGCTGTTGTTGTTTTTGATTTTCTTTCCAAGACCCCAATGCGACTTTCATAGCTTAAATCTTATATCAATTTCTAGTTCAAGCTGACAACTAGAGTGTCTGAGCTAGGCACCCTAATTGGCAGACTGCAAATCTTCTCAGCCCAACTGTGGCTATAGCACTGTATCCCAGTATACTGTTGCCTGCTCAACAGGGCTCAGAAGAACAGAATCCCAGATTGATTGCCAAAGATATCCCACGGCAAAATACGGTTGAGTAATTTTAATAGTGAATCTTTTTTTGTGTAACTACAAACATTAAATAAAATATATATAATTTTCTTTTCATAAACAAGTGATTCTATAAAGCAGTTATTTGAAAAAACCTAAATTTTACTCTTTAAGATTTACTCTGTGTTCTTATGGGATAGCTACCTATTTTTCTAAAAATCTTTGTATATTTTGTGAATATTATAACTAATATGAATGTGAGTTATCATCTTTGATACTGGTGTTTTAAAAGAAATCTAGAAAATTTGCTATTTGTGCACATGTTCATGTAAGCCTAATGCTCAATTACATATCAGTAATTATATAATACATTTATAATATATATGAATATATATGTAATATATATAGAGAGAGTGAGTGAGAGAGAAAGATAGGCATCACATAGCTAACAAAACATCAACCTTATGCTAGAATTTTAACAAAATCACTGCTGAATTCCTTGAGCTATACCTGTTGTAAAATGGATTTTTTTGTTTTTTTGTGTGAGATGGAGTCTCACTTTGTCGCCCAGGCTGGAGTGCAGTGGCGCGATCTCAGCTCACTGCAAGCTCCGCCTCCTGGGTTCACGCCATTCTCCTGACTCAGCCTCCCGAGTAGCTGGGACTACAGGCACCCACCACCATGCTCGGCTAATTTTTTGTATTTTTGGTAGAGACGGGGTTTCACCGTGTTAGCCAGGATGGTCTCGATCTCCTGACCTCGTGATCCACCCGCCTCGGCCTCCCAAAGTGCTGGGATTACAGGCGTGAGCCACCGCACCCGGCAAAATGGATTATTTTTTACGGAAAACTGTATATGCCTAATGAAGATTGGCTTAAAAAATTCCAAATTCACATGTGAAAAAATTGGTTCATCATAGTTTCATGGCTACAAACTTGCCTGTTTATATTTTTGTCAGGCCATAATACTTCATATTGTTTGCTTTTTTATTATTTTTTTTAAACTAAGAAAGGATGAGTGATTAAGGATGCTAGGAAGAAAATGATTGCCTTTTCGAATTTAATTAATTTGACTTTAACTCAAGACAAGAGATTCTGCTAGCTGTCAGCTACTATTTGGGTCTCTAGTTAATTGAAGCTCTGAGGGAGCCTATTAAAATTGTTCAAAAGTCAAGACCCGCTTAAAACATCTCCAGCATTGCCACACAAAAAGTGATGGTGATATTATTGCTCACATATCTTGTTTATTGCCTTTGTCTTGAAAATGAGCCAGAATATGCCATCAACTTAGCTCTGCCTTTTATTTTTATTTTTGACAAATGCTTTGAAATGCATCAACATTTAACGTACAATACTTTTATCATGCTAATACATACATACCTCGTGATAAAACGGATGTAAGAACAATTTAGAGTCCCCTTCTCTGGAACACCTTCCAAAGTATTTTATTTCTTTGTGTTTTTAGAGCACCAGTTTCTATACTTACAAATATTTCTGCTAAAATAAAAATTATTTGCCTGATTTTGTTTATTCACAGCACTATCAATTTAATAATCTGGATCTGCTGGCCATGTTTAGAGTGGGGTTTTTAAACTTGAGACTTACTAAAGAAATAAAAGAGTATGTTGCCCATAATTAAACTTATACTCTAAAATAAAATCTATATTAGGCACTCAATCTACATTTATACATTTTAGAGTATGTGACTTCTTCTCTAATACAATACTCTGGTTTCCCCACTGAGATATAATGTGACAATCTTCATAGTAAAGATTAAAATGTAGCTCTAGGCAAACTGACACACACACCCTCTTGTGTCTCTTCCTTTTTTCCACTTATTTTTACTAGTTCTGCTCTATGCCGTGGTACCCACTGCCTACCTAAGGGACATCGATAATGGATCTTAGTCTTTCTACATTCACATGCTCAAAGATTAATGTGTGCGCATCAAGGCTATAAATTAATTTATATGAGAAGCTTTTCTTTCTCCAATATTCCCTGCAGGATCATAGCTATGACTTTGAGATATTGAAGCTCTCTTTCTCTCTAAACTTACCACATGGGTTGCATTGTCTCTGGAAAGTGAGCTTCAAATTCATGAACTAAAGCACTGAAGAAAGAGACCATAAAACCCTTCATGGCAGGAAGAATTCATTTCTTTTCAGAGGGACACTTGCAAACCAATGCTTAAAGTTTCAGCAACTGTGATGCCATAATCATTTCTGAAAAAGACAATCAAACTGTCTCAGGGAAGGCTAGCTAAAATTTTTACTTATGTATAATTTCATCTGCATCATTATATTATTGCTAGCATAAAAACAAGTACCAGGTTCCTACTTTATAAACACTGTTTAATGAAGTGGCCTAGCCTCTATGACATCACCAAATAAATATATCATGCTTCATTTTAGGATTCTTATGAAGGACAGACTCTGTGAGTTAACCTGTGTGAGAAGCTTTAGGCCCAAAGTTTTATAGACTTTCATTACACACACACACAAACACACACACACACAAAACAAAACAAAACAAAACAAAATCTTTTTCTTCCATATACAGTTTTTAAAATCTTCAAATAAAGATTTTTATATATTTTAAAATGATATTTATTCAAATTCTTATTTGAATTCTGGACTATAAGTTGTTTTAGAACTGAGTTTCATTCATCATTAAGTGCCTTGCAGTAAACAGTACCTGGCCCATGGTAAACATCAATAAGTGATTATGAAATGAATGAATACAAAGCAAAGCTAAGTAGGAATCAAGCACAGATTTCATGCTGATCTTTTTATAATACAATTAGTTGTGGCTCATAAACTATTAAGTCACAAAATCAACTCTCATAATTTTATAAAAGATAAGTAAAAATTGTATGTGTAAATAATTTTTCTGATACTGTATAGTCCTATTGGTGTTGGTTTATTTAAAATAGTAAGTTTTAAGATTTGGTTTTCGAGATACATCTGGGTGCTTATCCTGGTACACTTAAATGAGTCATGTGATCTTGAAGGGATTTAAGTTTTCAGCCTGGAAATTAGAGGCCTAAACCAGGGGAATAGCTAAATTCTTTTTCGTCTTTACAGTTAGATTAAATCCTTTGAATTTCTTCTAGGTGTTACCTACTGCCATGTGACCCTAATTCTCTATTTGAAGTATATATTTTCATTGACATTCTACTTATTTAGTTTTGGCCGTAAAATAAGAATTCTATTACCCTAAACTCTGTTTATCTCTTTATTACTGTCAATCAAAATTTAATTCAGTGTTATAGAAATAAGTTAAGGTGGTAATATATATAAATAAAAATTGATAAATGAATAAAGATTATAAACTAGGAATTTAGGATTCTGTTTCATTCTGAAAATGAGAAAGAAGAAAAATTGAGAGTGTATACAGAGACTTCAACAGTATTGAAAGTGCTTTTTGCTTAAGCTGTTTCGTGGGTTTATGATGATTCATTATATTGCTTAAAATGAGTTTAAATGATATGCCTGTAACATTTCATAGCAAAAAAGGAGACCAATAATCTTTCTTTTACATTTTAACAATTAGAAAGTTATCATAATACTAGTTCCTCAAATTATTATGTATTTTACCCACATACCAGGCTCTAGAAATAAAAAAGTTCATAAAATAAAGCAAGAATAAATCACTTTCAGGAAGATTGTTGTTAACGTCTACTCTTACAAAATCACTCATTGAACCTAAACCCAAATATCTGTAAAACAAATAGCGAATTAATATTGTTTCCTGAGATCTTAATATTTTTTCTCATAACTGGCCTATTTTATACATATCATTTCTAAATAATTTTGATAATGAGAGTAAACCATATTCCCGCAAATTCTCTTGGTACTATTCAATACTGTTTTACATTAAGTACAAAGTTAAAATTAAAATTATAAACATGTTATTATAAAGAAGAATCACATTACGTAGAAATAAAATGATGTATTCTGTGCTGTACTTTTAGTGAGATATAGTTTTACTGTTATATAGAACAATAATTAGTTAATTGTAACCTAAATGTCTTTTAGTTACTAAAAACGTTAACGTAAGCCTACAAATCTTTAAACATTTAAATTGCCAATAGAAGGTATATATCTGTATGGCCAAAATAGTGGTATATTTTGATGCAAACTTAAAAAAAATACCCTTATCTTTAAATTGAACTCTCAAGTGAGAGATAAATATATCTAATCACAGACATACCCTGGTTGCATTGGCTTAGATATAGCGCTTGATGGTACCAACTATGTTTATTGAATCCTCGATGACTAACGAGCTCCTGAGTCTTTTTCATTATTATAGCTTCCTATAGTTGTGAGGTTTTCTAGCACATACGCATGAGTACATTTATGTTTAAATAAATGTAGGTTTCAAAATTATGGCATATAAAATTCCTATTTAAAATAATACTCAGACTTCATATCTGCAATATTCACATGCATCTTTGTTGAATAAAAAATATAAAAGTAAAAAAATAAATTTCTTTCTTAAACATATCAATTTGTTAAACTCCAAAAGTAATTTATATTAAAGAGTTTATTGTGAAAATTATCAATATATAGCTTGAAATGCCATAGCCTGGTGTGATACTATTTTCATCAAAGAAAAAAAAAGCTACACGAAATGGAATTTTAAAGAAACATACAAATGATGGGCTATTTTAATTTAGCAACAGTTTTCTCCTTTAAGGCTTCCACTCAATTTATGTAAGAATCAGCTTTTATTTCATATATGGCAGTCCACAGAAGAAAAATGTTATTCAAAAAAAGTTTCATGTAATGATTATTTTAAGCGATAACAATTTTTATCTACTTTGTTTTTTACTTATTTTTACTGTATATATTTAAATAAAATCAAAATGATAATCTAGAATTCAGTTTTGGAACTTTCCAATATTTTAATATTATATCATGCAATATTTTACAATATGATCGCAACTTTTTAAATATTGTTATCACTATATAGAAAAATGCAAGGGAGAAAAATCTAAAGCTTTGAAGCTTTGTGCAGTTACTGTAGTAGCAAATTTAATTATCTGTGAACAAGTGGCAGAAGTAATAGAAAGTCAAGTGCCTTAGTTAAGTGGAGATGTTTACTTCCACATTTATAAATATTTACATAGTATTGTTATTTTATATACATTTACCTAGAATAAAGTTAATAATACAAAAATTCAAGAAAAAATGTTCGTTGAGTATACTAAAGTTATAAAAAGTGGTAGAAACTGTCATCTATCTTATAATTTTCTTAAGTATAAAATGGCTTTTGTGTGTATGTGCCATATTCTTTTTAAACTTTACAATTTTCTAAATTTCTGTTTGGACAAATTTATAGGGTACATAAGAAATTTTCTCATGTGTGTATTATGCATAGTGACCCAATCAGAGCATTTACAGTGCCCATCACTTGAGTACAAACCTTTTTTTTCAAGTATGGTCGCCATATTCTGCTGTTAAGCATTAAATTTATTACTTTAATCTTATAGTTTATTTGTGCCTTTCAACCTACTTCTCTTTATCCTCCCCTTTACCCGTGACTCATCATTTCCTGTCTCTGTAATCTATTTTTTCCACTCTCTACCTTTATGTGTTCAATTTTTCTAGCTCCTACATGTAAGTGAAAACATTTGATATTTATCTTTTTGTGATTGACTTGTTTCATTTAAGATAATGACTTCCAGTTCTATCCAACTTGTTGCAAATGGCATGGTTTAATCTTTTTATGACTAAATAGTATTCCATTGTGTATATATACCACATTTTCTTTATTCATTCATCTATTGATGGATACTTAGGTTGTTTTATATTTTTGCTATTGTCAATAGTGCAGCAATAAGCACGTGAGTACAGGTATCCCTCTGATATACTGATTTATTTTCCTTTAGATAAATAAATACACAGCAGTAAAATTGGTAGATTGAATGGTAATCCTATTTTTGACTTTTTGAGAAATCGCCATATTGTTTTGCATAGTGGCTTTGTTAGTTTACACTCCCACCAATGGTATGTAAGTGTTCCCATTTCTCTGCATCCCTGCCAACATTTTTTTTGTCTCTTTAATAATAGCTCTTCTCACTGGGATAAGACGATATTTCATTGTGGTTTTAATTTTTATTTCTGTGATGATTAGTGATGTTGAGCATTTTTTACATACCTGTTAACCAATTGTATGTCTTCTTTTGGAGAATGTGTATTCACGTCTTTTGGCTATTTTTTAATGGGATTTTTTTCCTGTTGAGTTTGTTGTGTACTCTGAATATTAGTCCCCTGTTGGATGAATAGTTTGCAAATATTTTCTCCTATTCTGCAGGTTGCTTATTCAATCTACTGATTATTGCTTTCACTATGAAGAAGCTTTTTAGTTTAAGTAGTTTTCTATTTTTGTTTTTGTTGCCTGTGCTTTTGAAATCTGTCACACATATTTTGCCTAGATCAATATCCATGAGACTTTTTCCTAGCTTTTCTTCTAGTATTTTTATAGTTTCAATTCTCACATAGTAAATCTTTAATCTATCTTGAGTTAATGTGAATATCACTGTACAATATATGGTGCCTTGTGTCTGGCTTCTTTTACTTAGCATAATGTTTTTAAGGTTCACACATGTTATAGCATGTGAAAGTACTTTACTTTTTAAATAAACTATATTTTTAAGAACAATTTTAGATTCTAAAAAAAAAGCAACTCCAAGTGGAAGGTACAGAGATTTCTAACATACCTGTTTCCCCTACATGTTTAAAGCATCCTTCTTATCAGCATTCCTTATCAGAGTAATACATTTGTTACAATTTATGGATCTACACTGACACAACATTACATTAGGGTTCACTTTTGATGTTGTACATTCTATGAGTTTGGACAAATTTATGTCATCCACCATTATATTGTCATAGAAAGTAATTTCACTGACCTAAAAATTATCTGTGCTCTGCCTATTCATCTCTCTCTTCCCTCTAGCTCCTGAAAACCATGGATATTTTTACTCTTTTTCATTTTACAGAATAGTTGAAGTGATACCATATGTAGCCTTTTCAGAATGACTTTTTTCCATTTCTTTTTTTCCTTTATTCTCTTTTAAAAATAAAACATGACACGTGCAGAATGTGCAGGTTTGTTACATAGGTATATGTGTGTCATGGTGGTTTGCTGCACCTATTAACCCGTCCTCTAGGTTTCCTCCCCTCTTCCCCAACCTCCACAGGCTGTGGTGTGTGTTGTTCCCCTCCCTATGTCCATGTGTTCTCAATGTTCAACTTCCACTTATGAGTGAGAACATGTGGTGTTTGTTTTCTGTTCCCGTGTCAGTTTGTTGAGGATGATTGTTTCCAGCTTCATCCATGTCCCTGCAAAGGACATGATCTCATTCCTTTTTATGGTTGCATAGTATTGCATGGTGTATATGTGCCACATTTTCTTTATCCAGTCTATCATTGATGGATATTTGGGTTGGCTCCATGTCTTTGCTATTGTAGATAGCGCTGCAATAAATATAGGTGTGCATGTGTCTTTATAGTAGAATAATTTATATTCCTTTGGGTATACACCCAGTAATGGGATTGCTGGTATTTCTGGTTCTAGATCCTCGAAAAATCGCCATACTGTCTTCCACAATGGTTGAACTAATTTATATTCTCACCAACAGTGTAAAAGTGTTCCTATTTCTCCACAGCCTCACCAGCATCTATCGTTTCCTGATTTTTTAATAATCTCCATTCTGACTGGCATGAGATGGTGTCTCATTGTGATTTTGATATACATTTCTCTGATGATCAGTGATGTTGAATTTTTTTCATGTTTGTTGGCTGTGCAAAGCTGTAGGCATCATGCTACCTGACTTGAAACTATACTACAAGGCTACAGTAACCAAAACACTATGGTACTGGTATCACAACAGAGATATAGACCAATGGAGCAGAACAGCGACCTCAGAAATAACACCACACATCTACAACCATCTAATCTTCAACAAACCTGATTAAAAATAAGCAATGGGGAAAGGATTTCCTATTCAGTAAATGGTGCTGGGAAAACTGGCTAGCCATATGCAGAAAAGTGAAACTGGACCCCTTCCTTACACCTTATATAAAAATTAACTCAAGATGGATTAAAGACTTAAATGTAAAATCCAAAACCATGAAAACCCTAGAAGAAAACCTAGGAAATACCATTCAGGACATATGCACGGGCAAAGACTTCATGGGATAATGCAGCAGAACGGCCCTCTCCAGATCTCAGTGCCTTAATATTGGAATTTCCCAGCTTTCAGAACAGTAAGCCAATAAACTTCATTATAAATTACCAGCCTGATATATTTTGTTTTAGCAATATAAAATGAATTAAGATATATATACACACACACATCTACACATATATACAAATATATAGATCTGTGTTTTATATAAAACAGACTGATTCACCTCCTACTAGACAAATACCATAAAATATACAGATTGAGTATACAAGATATCTTTTAGCAAAATAACGACAGAACTATGATGAGAAAAGCTTTGAGAATAACCAAAACATTAAGAGTTTGGAAACTTATTCCCATATGCAATGCATGAAAAACAAGTAGATCAGCCAGCTCCACCCTCATTACAATAAGTGAGTAGTAGAGTAATTGGGTGGGACAAAGTTTGGACTAGAAATAAAAAGATTGAGAATATATTCTCAGCTTGCTTCAGAAAAGTGTAACCTTGTCTTAGTTCACATTTTCAGAAATATGACAACCTACTTTCATTAACATGATATTCATATTTATTTCTCCACTTACATGCTTTGTTTTTAAAATGTATATATAATAATATATTCATTTTGTATTATGTAGAGACATAATGTTATTGTATCATTGTTATATTATGTGGAGACATAATGTTATATATGTAGAGACATATATAACATACTATTATATGTTATATAATAGTATCATGTGTATTAATAAATAATATGTAAATATATAAATATATAATTATATATGATACGCATAACATACCTCATGTAATTACATAAACAGAATAACTGACATAAATAGCTTAAAAACAAACATAACTAGTTAAGCATAAAACTGAAATGTTGAATCAAATATACATGCATTTGGTAGAAAAGAGATTGGTCAAATATTCACAAGCATTTATCTTTCAAAGAATGTTGTGTTTTGTAGTGTGCCTTATGAAGCAAATGTGGTGTTGATTAATCAGGAAAGTCAGTTTTAGATATTATTTAAGTAGACTTGTACAATATCAATACACTAATAAACAGAAAGGCCTTGTTTAAACACAGTCAATTATTCTTGTATCTCTATACTGTTAGATCAACAAATTATGAACTCTTTGATACATTCTGTACAATCAAATCATCATCAACTGTCAATTGAAAAATGATAAACTTAAAATGGCTAAAGGCACACATTGTTTTATGGAACTTTACAGATACTGTGTTCTTTTAACAAATTGAAGATTTGTGGCAAGCCTGATCCAGCAAGCCAGTTGGCACCATTTTTCCAACAGCATATCCTACTTGGTTTCTCTGTATCATATCGCATTTTGATAATTCTCACAATATTTCTAACATTTATAGTTTTTATTTTTATTATTATACCTGTTATGTTAATTTGCGATATGTGATCTTTGATGTTACATTGTAATTGTTATGGGACACCACAAAGCACATCCATATGAGGCAGCCAACTTAATCATAAATGAGTGTGCTCTGACTGCTTCCTCAACCAGCCGTTCCCTTGTCTCTCTCCCTCTCCTTAGGCCTCCTTATTCCCTGAAACACAACAATATTAAAATTAGGTCAATTATTTATCCTACAATGGCCTCTAAGTGTTCAGATGAAAGAAACAAATTATACATCTCTTTCTTTAAATCAAAAGCTAGAAATGATTAAGCTTAGTGAAAAAGGCACATAAAAAGCTAAAATAGACTGAAAGCTAGGTCCCTTAGCCAGGTTTTGAATGGAAAGGAAAAGTTACTGAAGGAAATTAAAAATGCTACTCTAATGAACATACAAATGATAAAAAAGCAAAACAGCTTTATTGCTGATATGAAGAAAGTCTGAGTGATCTGAATAGAATATCAAACCAGCTACATTTTCTTAAGCTAAAGCCTAATCCAGAACAAGGCCTTAAGTCTCCTTAGTTCTATGAAGGCTGAAAGAGGTGAGGAAGCTGGAGAAGAAAGTTTTAGGCAAGCAGAGGTTGGTTCATAAGGTTTAAGGAAAGAAGCCACCTCCATAACATAAAATTGCAAAGTAAAGCACCAGGTGTTGATAGAGAAACTCGAGCAAGTTATCTGGAGGCTCTAGCTAGGAAACTGGTAAAGATAGTTACATTAAGCAACAGACTTTGGGTGTAGAATAAACAGCCTTCTATTGGATGAAGATGCCATCTAGGATTTTCATAGCTAGAGATGAGAAGTTAGTGCCTGGCTTCAAACAGTCAAAGAACAGGCTCACGCTCTTGTTCTGGGATAAAGCAGCTGCTGACTTTAAGTTGAAGCCAATACTCACTTTCCTTTCTGAAAATATTGGGACCCTAAATAATTACACTAAATTTACTCTGCCTGTGCTTTATAAATGAAATAACAAAGCCCGAATGTCAACATATCTTTTTTCCCCCTTAATTGTGCTCATAAATACTTCAAAATTTAGAATTAAAAAAAAAATACTTGAGAAGTGACCAAATGGAAATTATAATAAAGTGGCAGTTTAAGTTTACAATACTTATTGATTCTTCAAGTCATTTAAAGCACCTTAATATATTTATAAATATTAAATATACATTTTTACTTTATAACACAGTACATAAATCTTGAACCAATTTAGTGTCAGTTACCTTGTGTTGATTAATATTCCTTTGAAATAAGCAGTAATTAACTCAAAAGCTATTTTTATATCATAATTAGTTTAGCATAATTGTACTGAACTAAGTAAAAATACTGAGAATTTCTGATATCATGTTCTTTTATGTTGCTCAGTGAGGACAGTCACCAGATAAAATCATAAGTACTATTCTCAAAAAATTTTGGAAGGCTATAATAAATTAGAACACCACATTTTAAAGTTAGATATTAGTATGTTTCAAGGTTTTTGCCTAAAATAGCATCTATGGAAATGGCAAGATTTATTACATACTAAATTTGCAAAAAACAAAAAACAAAAAAAACTACTATCATATACATTGATTTTTTAAAGTTTAATATGAACATTTATAAACAGGAAACGAGTATTTTAAAGATATTTCATGATTAGATCCTTGAGACGTTTTTAAAGAAAGCCAATTTAGGCTAGGCACTGTGGCTCACGCCTGTAATCCAAGCACTTTGGGAGGCTGAGGCAGGTGGATCACCTGAGGGCAGGAGTTCAAGACCAGCCTGGCCAACATGGTGAAGCCCCATCTCTACTAAACAAAACAAAACAAAACAAATACAAAAATTAGCTGGGGGAGAGAGAGAGAGAGAGAAAAGAAAGAAAAAGAAAGAGAGAAAATAGAAGAAGATATCCATAGGAAACAAACAAAAGAAAGCAAGCCTTTTAGTTACAGCAAAATACAATAGAAAGTTTCAGGAAATAAAGTCAGCATAAATTGAAAAAGTAATGTAAAAGTTTGTGGGTTATTTTTTAAAAGAGTAACAAAAGATTATTAGAATAAGGAATTACAGAACTGTTGGATATGCTACTGTAAAACAGTAAATAATTACAAGATTAATCTCAAAAACCTCAGAATGCTATAGCTATACTTTTAGTTTCACATGGCACTGCAAATCTGAAGAGTTTTAAAATGTGCTTTTTAAAGTATGTGTTTTTGTTGCTCAAACAAATAAGTGACTCAGGTGCCATAGCCTCATTTCTTATGTTGGGATGTTAATGATGTCTGAAATAGAAGATGCAATGTGAAGAAATACATTAAAGTGTTCTAAATAAAATAGTAATGTATGGTTACAGGCTATATTCATCATTACTCAAAATTTATCATGTAAAATATTCCATGTAAATTGATGAAATTTAAATAAATATCTAGAATATTAGAGCAGATGCTTGTTCCTTGTGATCTAATATACTCACCAAATAGGAAACTGTTGACTTTTTAAAGCCATCTATTATTTCATTTGTGTTTTCTTCATTATCTTTCTGTCGGACCATAATTTGTTTTAATCATCTTGAAAAGATCTAAACAGCCAGCAACACCCTGCTTGGTAAAAGTTATGAGAAGTCATTAATTCTTTTAGTGATTTTCATAGCAAGCTCCAGAGCAATTGGAAATTAATGCCAAAGGTCACTTCACATTAAAAATATTCCAATAACTTAAAAATGCAGGAATTTATCAATTATACAGTTATTGCTGGTAAAACAGAACATGTAATGTTTCTATAAATATCTATGAGAAAATTGCACTAGGCCTCTATTCTACTGACAGTATGCTAGAATAGTACCAATATCTTTATAATTATCAACACAATACAACAAATGAGGGTTGGCAGATATTGTTGATATATTTATAAATGCAGAAACATTAGCATTATGATAATTTTGCCCCTATTGTGAACATATCTTTCTGTACTGATGAACAAGAATAAGCATAACCATTGATATAAATGACAAAGAATATTAAAATCTGTATTCTGTAAAATGGTAATTGTCTATAATATTTTATTTTATTTAATTTATTTAGTTTTTGAAGTTCTTAATTTTAATCAAAGGAGATTATTTTGGAACTTTAAGGTTTAATGACTGCCCTGCTGGATTTTGGACTTGCATGGGGCCTGTAGCCCCTTTATTTTGGCCAATTTCTCCCATTTGGAATGGGTGTATTTACCCAATGCCTGTACCCCCATCGTATCTAGGAAGTAACTAACTTGCTATTGACTTTATAGTCTCGTAGGTGGAAGGGACTTGCCTTGTCTCAGATGAGACATTGGACTTGGACTTTTGAGTTAATGATGAAATGAGTTAAGACGTTGGAGGGCTGTTGGGAAGGCATGATTGGTTTTGAAATGTGAGGACATGAGATTTGGGACAGACCAGGGGCAGAATGATATGGTTTGGCTGTGTCCCCACCCACATCTTATCTTGAATTGTTGTTCTCATAATCCTCACATGTCATGGGAGGGATCCAGTGGGAGGTAATTGAATCATAGGGGTGGTTTTATCCCATGTTATTTTCATAAGAGTGAATAAATCTCATAAGATCTGATGGTTTTATAAAGGTCAGTTCCCCTGCACATGCTTTCTTGCCTGCTGCCATGTAAGACTTGCCTTTCCTCCTCCTTGGCCTTCCACCATGATTGTGATGCCTCCTAGCCATGTGGAACTGTGAGTCCATTAAACCCCTTATCTTTATAAATTACCCAGTCTTGCACTTGTCTTTATTAGCATTGTGAGAACAGATTAATAGAGTCATCTTACTTTGAATTCCTAGGCAAAAATTTTCATAATTTTACTAAGTTCTATGGACAGAATATAGAGAAAAGAGAAAAGGCTTAGTACAGGTTTCTTTCACTACTTAATAGTAAAAGTGGTTAATGGAGGAGGGCAGAAACTAAAATAACATTCTCCTAAAGATGCTTCCCCTGTGGATCACCTGGATGCTGCTGTGTTGACATAAACATCATAACAGTGATTATCTTTATTAATTTAATAATCTGGTTAAAATCAACCTCAAATAGAAAACAGATTTGATTGTTATTGATAAATGAGGAAAACAGATCAAATGTATCAGAGATCAAGTGGGTTTGGCTTGGAACTGACAACAAATGCCAGAAAAATCCACCCACCGTCATTTGCCACAATTATAGACACTTAAGCAAGAATCTAAAGTTAAAGCTTTGAAAAACTAATACTTTCTAACCAAACCTAGATAAGTATTACTTCTCAGCCCAGAAGACAGTATTGCCAGAGAAAAACAACAAAACAAAAAGAGTGAGAAACAGCAAAGGAAACCCAGAACCTTGGTAGTCCAACATGGAAGTTAGAGATGTTTGGGGAACCTCTCGCTGGTGCAAGATAAATGGTTGCAGTCATTTGAAGAGTGGACTCAAATGTAATGCTATTTCCTCAACTTTGTCTCCCAATCTCAAGTTTCTGACCTCAGCTTGAAAAGGGCTTCTATAATCTGTCCAGTTTAATTTTCTGCTCCTGACTTCACCTTGCCCTTTTTGTTTATTTGTTTTAATGAGAAGCCTCTGCCAATGCCTAACTGTAAATTTTAACCCTCCTTTGATTAGCATGTTCAGGTTTCTCTCCTACTTCAAATTAACCTCAGCTCCTCTCATGTAACTAAATTTTACTATCTCCAGCATTGTTAATCAACTTAGAACAGCCCCTGAATTCTACTCTTAGATAGATCTCAGTCTTCAAAATTGTAGCCAGAGCCTCTAAGGGTAAATTGGGTGAAACTTCTTATCAGCATTTATCAGATTTCTACACTCAGGCATTTCTCCTCTGGCTGCTGAAACTGTTCCTGTTTCTTACTCTGTGGCTACTTGGGGAATTTCTCCTGAGCTCTAAACTCAAATCCAAAAGCCTTCTATTGAACGAAGCAGAACAGAAATTGCTGAAAAATTAGAGCACTACAGTCCCTCATTAAGAATTTACAGAATTATTATTCACAGAAATATAGAAGTTTCCTTTTTTTAAATTCAGTTTGGTTTTCTGCCAGTTGTACTTCAGGGGGGAAATTCATGAAAGGTAGGACTGCCTGATATACCAAATGCCTGAAAGAACCCATGATATAATGTACAAAATTTAATGAAAGATTTGGAACATTTTGGCTATAGTAAAGCATATTATAACCCCAGAGTACCTTTTTAAGAAAAAAAAGTTGTTTTTGTCTGCATGTATTACTGCAATTCACCTTTTGTGTAAGGGTTCTACTTTTTATTAATAAAATGACAGCTGATGCAATATTCATAAGTTGCACATTTATAAAATGGTATCTTCCCATATATTTACCATGTATCTTCTTTCATGTAAAGAAACAATATCTGTCCATCAAGACTCTTTTGGTATTTCTGTTTTGAATTATCCAACATGAATTTCACTATCAAACTAACAGAAATAGTTATAAATCAGTACTTTGACATGAGTTGACTATCATCTCTCATTATTAATACCGTAAAACTACACTCCTAGATAGTATATATCAGCTTCTAATTCCCATTATTACCCATAAAGGATTACGATAAAATTTTGCATTTAAGTTTTATTGAAGATTTTCTTAAGAATTGCAATCAGTGTACATAAAACTTCAAGACAACGGAGATAAATCATTTTTATATATGCTTTAACGTCTCGAATACGAAAAGCAGCTCATCATATTCTTTTCAGAATTTAGAGCTATAAGTAAAACAAGCCCACGGTTTAAAAAAAAGTATGCTTTGTTTATTAGATAATAAAAACTTCATGGCATTTTTATTTTCTTCTTCTTTTCAAAGAAACTCAGTGTTACGTTCTCAGACTTTATCATCATAGATGTTCAAAAAAATTTACATTTTTATTCACCTCCCTTTTCAATTTATTTAGCTCATGGATTTTATTTTTTATAGTGCTTTTTTGATTTATTATATCCGTGATTTTTTTATAAATTAGGTAAAATATACTTTAGAATTATATTGGCTATATATTTTAAAGTATTCTGATGATTCATACTTCTATTTTCACAGTGAACTGTAGTTAAGATAGGAGCAAGACTGACAATAAAAGGGGCAGAAAAAACAAGGTATATTTTTGGTTTAATGTGTTAAATGGGTACAAGATGATAAAAGTTATGTACATAGATATGAATAAAAAATTGTTAATTTTTATAACAAGTAGAAATTACTAAAGGTTAGAAGAAAGGTACATATGACATCATGAAAATTCTTCTGAGGTGTTATTTTGATATCAGTTCTTTAAAATGAAGACTTTAGTCAGTTGGATGGTCCAAAGAGAAGAGACAAGAATAATTCTAATTTATGCTATGCTAAAAAACAAAATACAAATTACTCTCATGGAAAACGGTGGGCAAAGAGCTGTTGGAGCAGGGGTAGGTTTAACAAAAAAAATAAATAGAGGAAATGACAGAAATAAATGCTATGGCCAACATTTTCTATATATAACAAAACTATTCACGTAATACTACAGGACAGTTCTAACAAGGCATATACACTTATTTTACAGCTTAATATATAAACATTATCCAAGAAAGCATCTACCAGGCTGTCAAAAAACAAATGCACATCATCATTAGATAGTGGGGAGAAAAAAAGCATTTAAATGTTATTGAGACCATTCTCATTTTTATGAGTGTTTGTTGTATCATTCACATCATAATTATCATCATTTACATTGATTGAAAATTAGAGATTAGATTATATCCTTCAGGATATATTGCTGCAGGCCTAGTGGCTTAAATTATGTTATTTTCATTGAATATAAAAAACATACCATGCAAACATTTACATTAAGATCTAATTTCCCTCATTGTTGAACACTTTAGATAGATATTCCCAATATTTCTTGGAATTATTACTTTCAGGAGAAATTCATAAGAAGGAATATAGTACCTCTGAAACAAATGATAATGTCCTAGAGAAATAAGAGCATACAAGAAAAAAAAAAAAAAGTGAGGCACTTTCAAAAGCCGTATCCAAAGCCTTCAGGAAACATTTTGTGCTGCTCTAAACATAATGGTATTCTAGTTTTTATATAAATTCACATCAATAAGACAGGTCTTGTTAACAAAGTTTTCAAACATTTTAATACATATTTTAAACAAAGTTTATTCTTTATTGATATTTATGTTTTAAAAATTCCCTCTTTAATATTCATTATTTGACTACATTTTTACAAATTTTCACTCATTAATTTTTAATATTATTTTGTGTATATTTTTAATGAGTAAAACAATTAACATGCAGTTTGTATAAATAATTACTACAGGATTTCTGCTCCCAGCAATAGAGGAACAGCTTAACTGAAAACAACTGTCTCAGTGAAGACAAGTAAAAAAACCTATATTTGGAAGGCGAAAAAAGGATGTGAGGGACAAAGATCACGCAAAAAGTAGTGATCTGGATAAGTTTTGCCTTTTGAAGCATTTTTCAATTTTAAAATAGGTGCTGAGAAGCAAAACATTTGGCAGAGCTTTTTACAGTCACATAAACAGTGGCTGAAGCATTGAAGTTTAATGTCCGACAAAGAAGTCAAGCATGACTGTTAGGGAACAGAAAGGAATAGGCCTTAGTGATAAAAGAAATTGTCAAAATCTAGAGATCACCAAGACTGAAGTATATCTTCCAGTCATTTGATTAAAGGTTATCTGTGCCTAATTAATCAACCCCTGGAAAGCAAGAATATATTATTTCTGAAGAAAGGTAACAGGATTAAGAATTTCAAATCATGATATTTTTTTAATTCAATTTTTAGCATTCAATTAAATTATGTAAAAATGACAAGAATTTACAAGAAACAAATAAAATAGCAATAGTAATGACAGCAAACATTATTCAGATATTAGGGCTAATATGTATATATATTATTTTAACAAATGTGTTATGTTAAAAAATTTTAAGTGACAAGATGAAATATTTTAGCAAAAAAATAACAACATAACAAGGAATCAAATAGAAATATTACAACTTGGAAACAAAAGATAAAATTAAGATAAAAGGTATACTTTAATGGCAAATTAGACAAATCAGAGTAGAGAATTATAGCCCAAAGACTGAAATACATGTAGAATTCCAGAATAAAACACATAAAAAATAAAATAATATATCAAAAAACCCACCTTTTTCAAATGTGACATATGAAACCTTGAAAATCTCTCCTGTTCTTAGAAAAAATAAACCAATGAGTAAACTAAAAATCAGTGATTTTTTTTTTGGACTATCAGTAAACTGAATTTGCAGTGCAAACCACCACCCTGAAAATATGGAGATAAGAAGTCCAGAGGGTCTCAGCCATGATTTGATACCCTGGAGCAGAAGTTACTGGAGCGACAGATTGGTAGGAATACTAAAATGTTCATTATAATTAATTGCTAGAGCTTAAATGTAGACTGGAAAAAGAGTAAGAAACTCCAAGGGCTCTAGTATATGGGCGCCAACACATGTTTTTGTGGTTACCTCTTGGAATCCCACCAGTTCTCATATTGTAAAGCTAAGAAATATCCACTGACAGACTGGCAGGGAGACTGGAAATTAAGCATTGTGAAATATGTTCAGAACATTATCTATTAAAAAGACCTACTCTCCAGAGGGAAATATTTTATCAGAATATGTCTTTAGTTGCAGGAAGACATTTCTTCACACTCTAGCACCTCTTAACATTTCTTTCTTACATAGGAGGGAAAAAAATTTACAGCACTGGGGAGATAGTTGTGAATGTCACAGTTCAGAGACATAGGATTACTAAAAGACTGAGATTTAATCTTAAGATTTAGACTGCTTCCTCATCTTCACATATTAACATCAAACCAACAGGTACTTTAGTGTAATTACAGTAGATTGCATCTGAAAGCGGGAAAAGAGGCAAATTTTTTCTGAGGAGAGTACATAGGGAAGTAGAAAGTCAAAAGTGAAGACAAAAACAGGACATTAGAAAAAAGTTAAACCTCTGGTAACTACAGTTATAGAAAATATTAAACACAGCACAACTCCTATTCAGATTTACATAAACCCTCACACTAAAAGTGTACTTACCACAGATGTTATTACTCAATACAATATTTCTGATTTTCAACAAAAATCATAAGTGATGCTAAAAGCCAAGAAAAATACAATCTGAAGTAACTAAGCAATCAATACCAGACTCAGATATGACACAGATATTGAAATTATTAGACAGAGAATTTAAAATAATAATTATTAATATTTTCATGGCTCTAATGAAAACATAGATAACATGTAAGGAAAATAGATTACATTAGCAGAGCAATAGAAACTCAAAGAAAGATTCTAAAGGAAAAGCCAGAAATAAAAATATTGTAACAGAACTAAAGAATATCTCAAAAATACTATAACATATATGAAGCCTAGCATTGACAGTGTCATCAGAAGACTGGACACAGCAGAAGAAAAAGCAACATTGAGTTTAAAGATAGATCAATAGAATATTCCAAAGCTGAAATGTGGAGGAAACATCTTGAAATAAAATATGCACAAACTTTGGGACAATTTCCAAAGGTATCACACATTAATATTAGTGATATCTAAAAAAAATAGAAGACAGAACAGAGCTGCAGAACTATTCAGTTAATAATAGCTGTGAATTTTTCCCAATTAAAAACACATAACAGATATAAAAAATAAGGAAACAAATATGAAAACAAAATAAGACAAGACCAAAACACCTGGGCATATTATATTCAAACGGCAGACAAACTAACACAAAGAAAATATCCCGAAAGAGACTGTGGAAGGAGTTGAGTAGGAAACACCTTAGCTATATGAGAATTACAGCACACTTCTCATGATAAACCATACAAGCAAAAACGTAGTGGAATGACGTTTTAAATATTGGAAGGACCATCATTCTCAGTAAACTATCGCAAGAACAAAAAACCAAACACCGCATATTCTCACTCATAGGTGGGAATTGAACAACGAGATCACATGGACACAGGAAGGGGAACATCACACTCTGGAGACTGTTGTGGGGTGGGGGGAGGGGGGAGGGATAGCGTTGGGAGATATACCTAATGCTAGATGACGAGTTAGTGGGTGCAGCACACCTGCATGGCACATGTATACGTATGTAACTAACCTGCACAATGTGCACATGTACCCTAAAACTTAAAGTATAATAATAAAAAAAAAATTATAGAAGAAAAGATAGGAGAAAAGCTATGAGATCTTGAGTTTGGCAATGGATCTTAAGATTACATTCAAAGCATGACATAAAAAATTGATAAGTTGTACTTTATTAAGATTGAAAACTTCTCCTCCATGAAATACTGTTAAGAGAATAAATAGATATACCACAGATTGGGAGAATATATTTGCCAAACACATATCTGATGAAAAATGTGGATTCAACATATAAAAATAACCTAAAATTGAACAATAAAAAGAAAAACAATAAATTTTTTAAATTCACAAATACACGAATTGACCCTTTACTAAAAAATATAAAGATGGAAAATAGGCATAAGAAAAGATGCTTTAGTTTGCTTCTAATTAGAGCATTGAAAATCAAAATAACCAGGTGAAACCCTACACACCTGTTAGAATAGTAAACATGAAAAAAAACTGTCAATACTAAATATTACTGAGAATGTGGAGCTATAGCAACACTTATTCATTGCTGGTGGGTTGCAAAATTGTACAGCCACTTTGGAAACAGCTTTACAGTTTCCTGAAAAGCTAAACGTTATCTACCATATTATCCAGCAATCATGCTCCTGGCGTATTGACTTAACAATTTTGAAAGCTGATGTTGAGAGATGACAACATGCTAGCAGCCCTGGCTCGCTTCTGGTTCCTCCTCTGCCTCTGTGTCAGCTGCACTGTGGGGGCCCCTCTCTGGGGTTGGCCAAGGCTGGAGCCGGCTCCCTCTGCTCGAGGGGTGGTATGCAGGGAGAGGCACGGGTGGGAGTTGGGGTTCTGGGTGGGTGCGGGCTCCACCAGTCCCACACTCAGCAGGGCCAGCTGGCGCCTGCCTGGGCTTGATGGGGGGATGAGCTCCCTCTGAGCTGCCAGAGTGCCTGGGCTAGGTGCCCCAAAGTCGGGTGGGGAGTGTCAGTGAGAGGTGAAGCCGGCTGGGCTTCTGGGATGGGTGGGAGAACTTTTGTGTCTAGCTAAAGGATTGTAAACACACCAATCAGCACTCTGTGTCTAGCTAAAAGTTTGTAAACACACCAATCAGTACTCTGTGTCTAGCTAATCTAGTGGGGACTTGGAGAACTTTTGTGTCTAGCTTAAGGATTGTAAACGCACCAATCAGCACTCTGTGTCTAGCTAAAGGTTTGTAAATGCACCAATCAGCACCCTGTCAAAATGGACCAATCAGCTCTCTGTAAAATGGACCAATCAGCTCTGTGTAAAATGGACCAATCAGCAGGATGTGAGTGGGGTCAGATAAAGGGATAAAAGCAGGGTGCCCAAGCCGCTGGCGAAAACCTGCTGGCGTCCTCTTTCCTGCTGTGGAAGCGTTGTTCTTTCGCTCTTTGTAGTAAATCTTGCTGCTTTTCACTCTGGGTGTGTGTTTCTTTTGTGAGCTGTAACACTCAGGGCAAAGGTCTGCAGCTTCACTCCTGAAGCCAGCAAGATCATGAACTCTCTGCAAAGGACAACAACTCGGGCCAGCAAGACCATGAACCCTCCATGAAGGACGAACAACTCTGGATGGGAAGAAGGAACAATTCCGGACGCACAACTTTTATGAGCTGTAACATTCACTGGGAAGGTCTGCAGCTTTATTCCTGAGGCCAGAGAGAACATGAACTCACCGGAAAGAATGAACGCCATCTTTAAGAGCTGTAACACTCACTGCGAAGGTCTGCAGCTTCGCTCCCGAAGTCAGCGAATTCACGAACCCACCAGAAGCAAGAAACTCCAGACACACCGTCTTTAAGAACCGTAACCCTCACCGCAAGGGTCCGCGGCTTCATTCTTTAAGTGAGCAAGACCAAGAACCCACCAATTCCGGACACAAGGTCAGCACAAAAATTCAAATGTTTATAGAAATTTTACTTATGTTACTGAAAGCTGGAGTCAACCAAGATATCCTTCTATAAACAAATTAATAAATACAGTACAACTATACACTTAAATGTTACTATACATTAAAAAGGTTGAGTTACCAAACAAGGAAACAACATGAATATTGTTGAATGCATATTGCTAAGTACGAGGAAGCAGTCTGAAAGATTACATACTGTATTATACCAGTAATATAAAATTCTGGAAAAACAAAACAGTAGTGAGTATAAAATGATCAGCGGTTGCCAGGGGTTTGGGTTGGGCAGGCAGTGTGGGATAGGTGAAGCACAAGGAATTTTTTTTTTTTTTTCCTATTTAAAGGTTAACCTTAGACTGGGTAATTTATAAAGAAAAAAAGATTTATTTGGCTGACTGTGCTGCTGGTTTGAACACTGGGCCTCTGGTAAAAGCCTCAGGCTGCTTTCATTCATGGCAGAAAACAAAGGGGAGCCTGTATGTGCAGAGTACGCGGTGACAGAGGAAGCATGTAAGGGGGAGTAGGGGCAGACTATTTTTAACCATGGGCTCTCATAGAAACTAACAGTGCAAGAACTCACTCAGGCCCCCCATCACCACAGGGAGGGGATTAATTTATTCATAAAGACTCTGCCCCTATGACCCAGACACCTTCCATTAGGCCTCACCTTCAACACCATAGATCAAATTTCAACATGAGGTTCAGGGAAGCAAACATCCATACTATAGCAGGATACATGACATTGCATTTGTCAAAATCCATTGAATTATATGGCACAAAAATATGAACCTTAATGAATGCAAATTTTTAAAATATCATGTAGGAGGTGTAATGATTCAATTGTGGAATGAGGAATGTGACAAAACAATGTGACTGTGTTCAAAATGTATGAAACTGGCTGGGCGCCGTGGCTCAAGTCTGTAATCCCAGCAGTTTGGAAGGCCGAGGTGAGCAGATCACCTGAAGTCAGGAGTTTGAGACCAGCCTAGCCAACATGGCTAAACCCCGTCTCTACTAAAAATACAAACATTAGCTGGGCATGGTGGCAGGCGACTATAATCTCAGCAACTTGGGAGGCTGAGGCAGCAGAATTCCTTGAACCTGGGAGGCGGAGGTTGCAGTGAGCCGAGATCACACCATTGCACTCCAGCCTGCGCAACAGTGAGACTTCATCTCAAAGGAAAAAAAAAAAAGTATGAAACAACCTTACTAAAGAAGGTTGAGGGAATAGTAACTCCAATAGAGTTTGTAATACTAAAGGCAAAGAACTGTACATAGCTACTATATTCTGGTTAATAAAATAGTTTACCACAGGGGTTGGATAAAAAGTTTGAATACTCTTATATGTATACTGGAATTGAACAATTAGGCAAATGGATGGCAAATGATAGAAGTCAGATTTCTCACTGTGTGAGTTGGAAGTTACAGGTAAGCAAGAGAAGATGGGCAGAACAATTCACATAATAGTGGATTAGAGTCAGAGACACTAGTATGAATTTGCTTAGTCTGATATAGAAAAATTGGTAACAAAAAATATTTACAGAAATGCGTATGCACACATACTAGTATACACACCTGTATTTGTGTATGTATCTATGCCTTGTTTTGTCTGGGCCTAGAGGACCTTTTGAGAGGGTCTAGAAATAATGACACCGTGGTAACCCAACAAGGATCTGGATCTTAGTTTCCATTCTCCAATTAAAAGAACCAGAGTTCACTAAATACAATTCTCGGATGAGTTCAAGAAGTATACAAGATAAGTTTGGGCCATCTTTCAGTGTCAGAAAGTAAGGATGTGTACCACAGTACGTTCAGTAAGTACTTAAAGAGTACCCTTGCAGATGATCATTAAAGTATTTGAACTAAAATGACTCTAAATTTCTATGGGAAGCCACAGTAACACACTAAAAATAATTAAATTAAAATTTGAATTAAAGAGCATTTATCTGTCTTTAATACTGTAAAAATACTTGAAACTTCTCTATTGAAAAATGCTAAAATATCTCTGTGGGTATAATGGCAAATACAAAAACATAAATCAACAGACACTGAAATTTTCAGCTCTACTAATCAAACAAATGGGCTCTTCTTACTATAAAATCTAACACTGAAAGTTTGAGCATGCCATATTTTGGACAGGTTTTATTGTTTTAAATGTCTACAGATGGAATTTTTATGAAACCTCTGATAAAACAAGTAGACTTATAAATCAAAATTTTAAAAGCAGTTATAAATCAGAAAATCAGAGAAAAAAGAGCATAGTAAAGCCTTAAACACATAATGAAAGAGTATATATGTAATAAGAAAAGATGTTATGTCCATGAAATAACAACAGAATACAATATAAAAGTCACATGAAGAGAACAAAAATTATTGTGTCTGGGTGTATCTGCCTTTGCGTATGAAGTAATCCAATCATAAAGTTAGAA
Organism: Pan paniscus; assembly: GCF_029289425.2. Taxonomy (NCBI): domain Eukaryota; kingdom Metazoa; phylum Chordata; class Mammalia; order Primates; family Hominidae; genus Pan; species Pan paniscus. The sequence continues at coordinate 113,172,118 of NC_073249.2, forward strand.
TATAAATTTGAGAATATTCTCACAGTAAGCTGAGCATGAAAAAAATTAAATGAATTACAAAAATTATCAGAGATAAATTTTTAAAATTTGAGATATAGTTCAGGGAGGTTAATATCCAAACTAGAAATTCACAATATTGATTCTTCCTACCCATGAGCATGGAATGTTCTTCCATTTGTTTGTATCCTCTTTTATTTCATTGAGCAGTGCTTGTAGTACTCCTTGAAGAGGTCTTTCAAGTCCATTGTAATTGGATTCCTAGGTATTTTATTCTCCTTGAAGCAATTTTGAATGGAAGTTCATTCATGATTTGGCTCTCTGTTTGTCTGCTATTGTTGTATAAGAATGCCTGTGATTTTTGCACATTGATTTTGTATCCTGGGACTTTGCTGAAGTTGCTTATCAGCTTAAGGAAATTTTGGGCTGAGACGATGGGATTTTCTAGATATGCAATCATGTCATCTGCAAACAGGAACAATTTGACTTCCTCTTTTCCTAACTGAATGCCCTTTATTTCCTTCTCCTGCCTGATTGCCCTGGCCAGAGCTTCCAACACTATGTTGAATAGGAGTGGTGAGAGAGGGCATCCCTGTCTTGTGCCAATTTTCAAAGGGAATGCTTCCAGTTTTTGCCCATTCAGTATGATATTGGCTATAGGTTTGTCAGAGACAGCTCTTACTATTTTGAGGTATGTCTCATCAATGCCTAATTTATTGAGAGTTTTTAGCATGAAGAGTTGTTAAATTTTGTCAAAGGCCTTTTCTGCATCTATTGAGATAATCATGTGGTTTTTGTCATTGGTTCTGTTTATATGCTGGATTACATTTTTTGATTTGTGTATGTTGAACCAACCTCGCATCCCAGAGATGAAGACCCCTTGATCATGGTGGATAAGCTTTTCGATGTGTTGCTGGATTCTGTTTGCCAGTATTTTATTGAGGATTTTTGAATCGATGTTCATTAGGGATATTGGTCTAAAATTCTCTTTTTTGGTTGTGTCTCTGCCAGGCTTTGGTATCAGGATGATGCTGGCCTCATAAAATGAGTTAGGGAGGATTCCCTCTTTTCCTATTGATTGGAATAGTTTCAGAAGGAATGGAACCAACTCCTCCTTGTACCTCTGGTAGAATTCAGTTGTGAATCCATCTGGTCTTGGACTTTTTTTGGTTGGTAAGCTATTAATTATTGCCTCAATTTCAGAGCCTGTTATTGGTCTATTCAGAGATTCAACTTCTTCCTGGTTTAGTCTCAGGAGGGTGTATGTGTCTAGGAATTTATCCATTTCTTCTAGATTTTCTAGTTTATTTGCATAGAGATGTTCATAGTATTCTCTGTTGGTAGTTTGTATTTCTGTGGGATCAGTGGTGATATCCCCTTTAACATTTTTTATTGTGTCTATTTGATTCTTCTCTCTTTTCTTCTTTATTAGTCTTGCTAGTGGTCTATAAATTTTGTTGATCTTTTCAAAAAACCAGCTCCTGTATTCATTGATTTTTTGAAGGTTTTTCTGTGTCTCTATTTCCTTCAGTTCTGCTCTGATCTTAGTTATTTCTTGCCTTCTGCTAGCTTTTGAATGTGTTTGCTCTTGCTTCCCTAGTTCTTTTAATAGGGATGTTAGGGTGTCAATTTTAGATCTTTCCTGCTTTCTCTTGTGGGCATTTAGTGTTATAAATTTCCCTCTACACACTGCTTTGAATGTATCCCAGAGATTCTGGTATGTTGTGTCTTTGTTCTCATTGGTTTCAAAGGACATCTTTTTTTCTGCCTTCATTTCGTTATATACCCAGTAGTCATTCAGGAGCAGGTTGTTTAGTTTCCATGTAGTTGAGTGGTTTTGAGTGGGTTTCTTAATCCTGAGTTCTAGTTTGATTGCACTGTGGTCTGAGAGAGAATTTGTTATAATTTCTGTCCTTTTCCATTTGCTGAGGAGAGCTTTACTTCCAACTATGTGGTCAATTTTGGAATAGGTGTGTTGTGGTGCTGAAAAGAATGTATATTCTGTTGACTTGGGGTGGAGAGTTCTGTAGATGTCTGTTAGGTCTGCTTGGTGCAGAGCTGAGTTCAGTTGCTGGATATCTTGTTAACTTTCTGTCTCGTTGATCTGTCTAATGTGGACAGTGGGGCGTTAAAGTCTCCCATTATTATTGTGTGGGAGTCTAAGTCTCTTTGTAGGTCTCTAAGGACTTGCTTTATGAATCTGGGTGCTCCTGTATTGGGTACATATATATTTAGGATAGTTAGCTCCTCTTGTTGAATTGATCCCTTTATCATTATGTAATGGCCTTCTTTGTCTCTTTGATCTTTGTTAGTTTAAAGTCTGTTTTATCAGAGACTAGGATTGCAACTCCTGCCTTTTTTTGTTTTCCATTTGGTTGGTAGATCTTCCCCCATTCCTTTATTTTGAGCCTATGTGTGTCTCTGCACATGAGATAGGTTTCCCGAATACAGCACTCTAATGGGTCTTGACTCTTTATCCAATTTGCCAGTCTGTGTCTTTTTAATTGGAGCATTTAGCCCATTTACATTTAAGGTTAATATTGTTATGTGTGAATTTGTTCCTGTCATTATGATGTTAGCTGGTTATTTTGCTCATTAGTTGATGCAGTTTCTTCCTAGCCTCGATGGTCTTTACAATTTGGCGTGTTTTTGCAGTGTCTGGTACCGGTTGTTCCTTTCCATGTTTAGTGCTTCCCTCAGGAGCTCTTTTAGGGCAGGCCTGGTGGTGACAAAATCTCTCAACCTTTGCTTGCCTGTAAATTATTTACTTATTTATATTCTGCAGCTGTTGTAAATATCATTGAGTTCTTGATTTGATTCTCGGCTTAGTAGTTTTTGGCGTATAGTAGTGCTACTGATTTATTTGTGTACATTGATTTGTATCCTGAGAGTTTACTGAATTCATTTTTTCAGGTCTAGGAGCTTTTTGGATCAGTTTAGGGTTTTCTAGGTATACAATCATATCATCAATGAACAGCAACAGTTTGGCTTCCTCTTTTCCAATGTGGATGTTATTTCTTTCTTTCTTTTTTCTGATTGCTCTGGCTAGAACTTCCAGTACTATGTTGAATAGAAGTGGTGAAAGTGGGCATTTTTGTCTTATTCTAGTGCTATTGTCTTATTATTTTTGGAGAGGGGCTTCATTTGATTTATTTCTGCTTTGGTCTTCATTGTTTGTTTCCTTATATTATTTTTTGTTTATCTTGTTCCTGTTCTTTTAATTTATTGAGGTGCAACATTAGGTTGTTTGAGATCTTTCTTCTTTTTTGATGTAGGTGTTTATTTCCTTCTGATTACTGCTTTGACTGTATCCTGTGGGTGTTTGCATGTTCTGTTGTGATTTACATTTGTCCTTAGGGGATTATTTAAAAAGGAATTTTAATTTCTAAATTGACCCATTGGTTTTTCAAGGATTTACTTTCCATATATTTGTACAGTTTCTAGAGATCCTCTTGTTATTGATTTCCAGTTTCATGCCATTGTGTTTGAAAACAACAGTTGATATAACTTCAGAGTTTTTTTTTTTTAATTTGTTAAGACTAGTTTTGTACTATACTACATGGTCGATCCTGGAGAATGTTCTCTGTGCACAAGAAAAGAATGTGTATTCTGCTGCTGTTGGATGGAAAGTTGTACTTTTGGTCTATTTTGTCTAAAGTACTATTTGATTCCATTATTTCCTCATATATTTTATGCCTAGATGATCTGTCCATTGTCGAAAATGGGATATTGATGTCAGTCTTGTTCTAGAGTCCATGCTGTTAATTCATACACTATTCTACCCAAATAAGTGCAATTGTCTTTAATATACATAAATATATGTAAATGCTAATAATATCTCTAAAAGGATTTGCAGTAAGTTGGAAGAGTGGTTACCACAGGTAAGGCTAAGGAAAAAGGATGTGAAACAGAGCTTTTTAAGTTTTCCTCTTTTTTCTTTTGATTTTTATATTATGTTCACGTTTTCATAAATAAATAAAGTAGAAAAAAAGAAAGAAAGGAAAGGAAGAAGGTGAACAGAAGGAAGAAAAGAAGTAGGAAGGAAGGAAGGAATAAAGGCAAAGAGAAACACCACAGAGGGAAGAAACTAATATAGCCCATGTCTTTGGAGAATGTTTTTTTGCTTTTAAAATAACGTAAAAGAATATTTATTGACATAAAAGTGTGTATATTATTAACCACACAAGCAATTTTTAGAACATTTGTATAGTTTGATGCTTTTAAGGGAGAAAAATTTTGTATGTATACATTATAGATATCAATAACATATAGAATGAAAAATCTCAAAATTAAAAAAATTATAGGGACAGATATGATTTTTTTCTTGTGACTGTGTTTTTTTAACCTCTTACCTAAAATCAAACAGTATACAATCTTATTATAAAATAAATATTTCAACAAAAAATTGATTTGGCTTAGAAAACAACCATATAATAGTGAACCATGTATTTTAGGCTATACTTAGTGTTAACATAATTAGTGACTTTAAGGAAAGGAATTACTTTTTATTTATAGTAGTAAGTATAACAAGGTTTTATTATGAATTATGGGAAGCCAAGAAACAGCCTTCATATACTCAGGGCATAAAATATTTTTAACTTTGGAGAACATAGTCTTCTTGACTAATTCCTTCATATAAACACATCAACTCTGCAGACTTATAAAGAACATTAGACAGACACATACTATAAATCTTCATTATTCAAGAATAAATAACACTTGCTATCTGGTGGTACACGGTGCCTATTTATCTATAGCTATGATCATACTAGCAATACATTTTGATAAGATTGTATTGATTTGATAACATAATTGTAAAAGTGACAAAATACAAAGGCAAAGATACACAGCAATGACAGCTTTCAGCCTCTCACTGCTTTGTGCAGAGTACACAGAACTCTGGATGAGGAAGATAAGAGTTCATCTCTGTCAAATGAGAAAAAGCACATAAACATCCTTTGATGAAACACCAAATGTCTGCTAACCCTGATTAAGTTTCTTTTCTCCAAGAAGGAAAATAAAACCAATAAAATAGAAGTCAGAAATCTGACATATATGTGTAGATGCATATTTATATTATCTTGTGTTTATATATATATATATACACACACAATTTTTAAGGCAAAATCAAATCAATAAATACAAAATATTATTAAGTATAAAAACGAATTAAATATTGGTCATAGAAATCATTAATGGGGTTTCAGGGAAATCTTTAAAGGAATGTGTAAACATAATAAAAATGACTGACATTGCTGCATGGTGGCTACCTGCAGCTCTGAAAATAATTCTCAACTACTAAGCTTGAATTTTCTCTCCTATGTTCAATAACGAAGTTGTTCTCCAAAGCCTCCCTGGCATTTTACTTTTATTATGCAGTTATATCCACAGCAGAATAACTAGTGCTCTATTCAGTTCCATAGGCCAATTTATTATTCAGTTTTGTTTTGTGGTTTTGGTTATCTGCTCACTGTACGGTCCCATAAGTAAACATCTTATTTTCATGAAAGAATCAAAGAAAGAGTTGTTAAACAAACATTATTTGAGTTAAAAAATGTATTTAAACTCAGGGCACAGAACAAAAAAATTAGATATGTTAGTAAAAGGTTTTTATGACTTCTTGAATAAGGCATATACATTCATTTATTATATATAAATTTCCTCTGGAGATTTTATTTTTGCCATAGGATAAAATAGCATGACCTATTAAACAATAAAAAACAAATTATAAGGTAGGAGTTTATTTTCTCCAATCATATAATTTTATTCTGTTCAAAGATTCTGTATGAATCAATTTTTCCCTCTCTCTCTCTTTGTATATATTGTGTGTGTGTGTGTGTGTGTGTGTGTACAACCATTTTAGAAGGCATGGTATCAGGACAAGATCCAGTTAAATCAATGCAGAAAGAAATGACATTTACTTCCAGGAGAATGTAATTAGCATCTACTATGTCCCTGGCATTGTTATGAGAGTATAAATGCCTTTGGGTGATTTCATCATGCCCAATATAATACACATTCATATCAACGTGTTAATACAATATAATGCATTTCAGATTTTATACAAGTGGATGTACCAGTTTTTCCCAGATCTACTGTTAATGCTTAAAACTACTAACACACTGTTCCTCTTTTCTATGTATTTGTTACATTCTGGAACACAGTGGGGGATTGAAATTGTGCCACTGTTGCCTCATAAGCATGGGAACTGAAAGGCTCATAAGGGATAGAAAGAGTGTGACTTGGTTATGATTGATTTGGAGGTTTTCTGTTATTGATTAACAGAATTGAGAAGACTAGAATTTTTCTAGGATGTAGATTCCATTTGTAATGAATTTGCCATTAAAAGTAATCATCAGAAAGTTCTGCTTCTGTAATAAATTTTATATAATTTTGGAGGCAGGTGAGAAGGGAAGCATCAGGTTACAGGCATTTCTATTATTGTTTTTTCACATCGTGTTATAATTATTAGTTTACATATTGTCTTCCACTGAACTCAAAAAGGATAGGAGTCATGTGTTACTACAAATGAGCACAGTGACTGACACCATAGAAAACAAACAAACAAACAAACAAAAAATGTTGATTTAGATCCAATCAGTGATAGCCCTCAAAATGATAATAATAGATATGACTTTTAGAGTGTTCAATTTCTTGGAAAGGAAAATCAATGGCGATTATTTTTTGATATATTCAGTCCTTAAATTCAAAAAATCAACCTCTAATTTTGTGTTACTAAAATTATTTTCCCCAATTATCTAGACATAAATCTGAAAAGTTAATGAATGAATTTTAGCTTTCATAACAGATTATTCTTCCATCTTTCAGCTGCAGAGCTGGAATTCATATGCTAGTTTAGCAAGTTGAAACACCCATTTGTATTGCTAAGATGTCTTTTATTATGTTTGTAGGCAGTTATAGAACTAGAGAAAATTATTGAAAAAATATTAGTGACTTTGTTTTTGCTGTTGTTGAAATTTATGTTTATGTTTTTACCAATAGCCTTTTAGTAACAATGCCATTTCTAACAAACTTTCCTCAAGCTTCTATGAAAAGTAATTATAACAATTTGTGATATGACAGATTAGTTAGATCATCTATCTAAAGAGTAGCAAGACTATTAGGAATTAACTATCAGAGACTCTCTAGCTTATTTTTATTTAACTTCACAATAATCATCACAAATATATCTGAACACATACACATGTACACACACATGAATATGTAATTTCTCTTTCTTCTGTGTATCTCTCTGTCTTGAATATAAGCTCAGTGAGCTCAAAGCCCATGGGCCTTAATTCTTTTTCATTGAATGAAATATGCCACCATAGTAAAGGCATCCAATTATACAGTGAGGATTGTGATGCATGTTCAAGAAATGATGCACCCATCTTTTATGAGAGTCCCTTTGTTTTTCCATTCTCCAGCAGGAATGTTTAGCTTTAAAAATGGTCTTTGTTTGCATCCAATTTTGTTAGCTTTCAGTACCTATTAACTTATTTTGATCAAAGTTAAGATAATGCATAACATGTAAGTTAGATATTCAGACAATGGTCAGTAAAATAGTAAAACTTATTGTACCATGATATTTTGAACCATTCAATTAAAGCAAAAAATGTCAAGATACTTTCACTGTTGTAACAAGTTAAATGATACAGCAGGATTTCAAACAATGATGTCAAACTATCCCCAAATTAAAGGGTTTTCAATTGTTGAAATGCAAAAAAGACTATGCAGAATAAACAACTAATAGTGATAGCATGAACCATTTACAACCAAAGCTTGGTAGTTAGTAACATGGAAATGCAATGATAATTAGGAGCTGACAACTCAGAGAAATCTGTAGTCTTCACAGATGTGTTTATATAAACAAAAAGGAGAATTTTTTTAAAGTTCTTGGGGTTAAAGATAAATGATCTGTTTCAGAAATTACCCAAGCAAAGGCCAGTCTAAATACAATAAGTAATAGAATAACTCAACCAATGGGGCAATGTAGAAATGGGAGATTTAAGTTAACTTTACGAACTCAGGCATTTAACAATCCAAAACTATGGGAAACTCAGTTGCCTAGCAAGATTTCATCTTGCAAGAAAAGTGCCTGTAAAGGGCCAGGTAACATCCCAGAGTTAGAAAGACACTGGGAATTAACAAAAACAGATACCCATACAGATCAACTGAAAAAGAAAAAAAATTCTCATTATGTATAGAATTGCCATTAATTTATTCACTCATTTACTCTACATAATGCACAGTTTAACTGAAAAAGAAAAGGCTTGTTTTGGACATACGTGTACAGTGTCTCCATCATCTTAGTATGTGCTCAGCACTGAGAACAGTATAAAGAGCATACCTCTGAAATTAAACAGACACATCGTTATGATTTAGATCAGTTACTAAACAAAATCATGGACTAGTCACTTAAACCACCAGTGACTCTATTGACTCATTGTAAACAAAGAATAGATACAAACAACTTCATAGGATGGCTAGAAGATGGTAAAGTTTCTACAGGAAAATGTATATAAAACACCTAGCATAGTAAATGCCGGCAGAAGGCACCAGTATATATTATTTTATTTTTTTTTCCCATAATACGCGTATGGTATGGTCAGGGTCTTCTAGGAAATGATTTGTGAGCTGAATCAAACATCAGCTTTGGGATATGAAATAATTTCTAGATGATGATAAAGGAAGAGAAACAGTAAGATGTGTAATACAGTTGTTGCTTTGGGAAACTGTCAGTATTAATATTTTGATTGAAACCATGCTCCACTTTCTTTTTTATCTATTATTTATTTGTAGCCACTGAATTGAGGTATAATTGACTTACAAAGAACTGCGTGCATTTAATATATGAAATTTGCTAAATTTGGACATATATAAATATCAATGGCACTGTCATTACAATTGAGGTAAAAGACATATCCAACACCTCCCAAACTTCCTTGTGCCTTTTTGTTTGTTTGTTTGTTTTATCTTCTGTGGTGAGAACACTTAACTTGAGATCTACCTTCTTAAATTTTGAAGTGCACAATATATAATATAACTTTAGACACTATGTTGTAAAGCAGACCTCTAGAAGTTATCTTTCATAACTAAAACTTCAAATCCATTGAATAACTCCCCATTTCCCCTACTGTCAGCCCCCGACAGCCACCGTTATATGGTATACTTCTAAGAGTTTAGCTATTTTATATACCTCAGATAACTGGACTCATGCAGTATTTGTTCTTCTGTGATTGGCTTATTTTGTGTTACAAAATGTCCTTTATGTTCATCCATTTTGTGCATATGACAGGATTTCTTCCCTTTTTGAGACTGAGCGATATTTTCTTCTCCCTCTATACCACATTTTCTTATCTGTTCATCTGTTAAAGGAAATTTGAGTTACTTCCATTTCTTTGATATTGTGAATAACGTTGCAATAAACGAGGAAATACAGATATATCTTTGAAATCCTAACTTCAATTGTTTTGGATATATATCCATATGTGAAATCACTGGATTATATGATAGTTCTATATATATGTATATATTTTTTTAAATGGATCTGTCGCCCATGCTGGAGTGCAGTGGCGCGATCTCGACTCACTGCAAACTCTGCCTCCCAGATTCAAGCAGTTCTCCTACCTCAGCCTCCCGAGTAGCTGGGACTACAGGCACGTGCCACCACGCATGGCTAATTTTTTGTATTTTTTAGTAGAGACGGGGTTTCACCGTGTTAGCCAGGACGGCTTCGATCTCCTGACCTCGTGATCCACGTGCCTCGGCCTCTCAAAGTGCTGGTATTACAGGCATGAGCCTCCGTGCCTGGCCTCTATTTTCAGTTTTTCGAAGAACCTCAGTACTGTTCTACATATCCGTTGTGCCATTTTACATTCCCACCAACAGTGTACAAGAGTTTCAATTTCTCCACATCCTTGACAACACTTGATTTCTTTTATTTTGTTTTATTTTTTATAATAACCATTGTTAACAGGTGTAAAGAGGTATCTCATAGTTTTGATTTCTCTTTCTTTGATAATTAATGATATTGAGTATCACTTCATATATCTGGTAGCCATTTGTATGTCTTCTTTGATATAGCTGTTCAAGTCTTTTGCCAATTTTTTTTTTTGGGGGGGGTGTCATGTTGTTGAGTTGTAAGAGTTTCTTTTATGTTTTGGAAATTAACCCCTTATGAGATATATGGTTTGAGAATATTTTCTCCCATTCCAAAGGTTTCCTTTTCATTCTGTTTATTGTTTATTTTGCTGCTGAGAAGCTTTGTAGTTTGACGTAGTTACACTTGTACATTTTTGCTTTTGTTAACTGCTTCTGAGGTCATATCCAAATTTCATTGCTTCAACTAATGTCAATAAGTTGTTTCCTTGTTTTCAACTAGGGGTTTTTATCCTTCTGCTAGGAATTTTACAGTTTAAGTTCTTACATTTAAGTCTTTAATCTATTTTTAGTTAATATTGTGTATGGTTTAATATTGGAGGTCCAGTTTTATGTTTTTGCATGCTGATATAGAGTTTTCCAAAAACTATTTGTTGAAGACATTATCCATTTTCTATTCTGTATTCTTGGCAGCTTTGATGGAAATTAGGTGACTTTATATGCATGGTTTTATTTCTGGGGCTTTTATTATGTTGCATTGGTGTACACATCTTCTTTAAGTTGGTACCATACTGAGTTATTTTCTGTAACTTGGTAATATATTTTGAAATCAGAAAATGTGATGCCTTCTGCTTTGTTCTTCTTTCTTTGTGGCTCCACATAAATTTAAAAATGGTTTTGTTTTAATTTCTGTTAAAAAATCTCATTGGCATTTTATGGAGACAGCATTGAATCTGTCGATCAACTTGGTAATATTTTAACAATATTGTCTTCTAATCCATGAACACACTGTGTCTTTTCATTTATTTTTGTTTTCTTTTATTTCTTTTTATACATACTTTATCAATGCTTTGGTTTGGCTTTGTAGTTTTCAGTGTATAAGTCTTTCACGTCCTTGTTTTAATTTATTCCTTTTTTATATTTTAAATGAGTTTTTTTTTAGTTGCCTTTTTGGATGGTTTGTTGTTGGTGTATAAAAACAGTTAATTTTTATATCTTGATTTTGTGTAGTATAACTTTACTGAATTTTTTCACTACTAACAGGGTTTTATGGTGTCTTCAAAGTTTTCTACATATAGAATATGTCATCTATAAACAGAAATGATTTTATTTGTTTCCTTCTGATTTGGATTCCTTTTATTTATTTTTCTCAACTAGTTGCTCTGGCTAGAGTTTCACTGGTCTAAGAGGAAAGCTTTGAAATTTTCACCATTGAAGAAGATATTGGCAGAGGGTTTGTCATATATTACCTTTACTATGTTGAGGTGCATTCCTTCTATACTTAATTTGTTGAGAAATTTTATCATAAATTAATATTGGATTTTGTCATGTGCATTTTTCACAGCTTCTCAGATGATCATGCTATATAAATGTTAATTCTGTTAATATGATGTATTGCATTTATTGATTTGCGTGTGTTGAGCCATCTTTGCATCCCAGGGATAAATGCTACTCATCATGGTGAATAATATTTTTAATGTGCTGTTGAATTTGGTTTGCTAATATTTTGATGAGAATGTTTTGCATTTGTGTTGATCAGGGATATTAGACTATAATTTTTATTGTAATGTCTTTTTCTGGCTATCGTATCAGAATAATGCTGGCCTCATAAAATGAATTTAAAAGTATTCTCTTAAATTTTTGGAAGGATTTGAGAAGCATTGTTGTTAATTATTTAAATGCTTCAAACAATTCACTAGTGAAGTCGTCTAGTCTTGGGCTTTCGTTTGTTGAGAAGTTTTTGAAAGCTGATTTAATCAATTAGTCATTATTGATCCCTTCAAATGTATCTACTTCTTCATGATTCAGTCTTGATATGTTGTATGTATCTACAAATGTATCCATTTATTCTAGGTTATTCAATTTCTTGGTATAAATTGTTCAGAGTAATCTCTTATGATCCTTTGCATTTCTGTGGCATCAGTTATAATTTCTACTCTTCCATTTCTGAACTCATTTACTTATGTGCGTTTTCCCGTTTTTGTGCGTGTGTGCAGCTAAAGTTTTATTCATTTTGTATATCTTTCCAAAAAAAACAAACTCTTGCTTTCATTCTTTTTGCCCCTGTTGTTTTTCTAGTCTCTATTCCATGTATTTGTGTTCTGATCTTTATTATCTTCTTTATTCTACTTTGAGTTTAGTTTCTCTTCTTTTCCTGGCTTGAAGTGTAAAGTTAGGTTGTTTATGTGGAGTCTTTTTTTTTTTTTTTTCAAGACAGAGTCTCACCCTCTCACCCAAGCTGGAGTGCAGTGGCGCGATCTTGCTCACTGCAACCTCCTCCTCCCAGGTTCAAGTGATTCTCGTGCTTCAGCCTCCTGAGTAGCAGGGATTACAGGCGCCTGCCACCACGCCTATCTATTTTTTTTTATTTTTAGTAGAGACAGGGTTTTGCCATGTTGGCCAGGCTGGTCTCAAACTCCTGACCTCAGGGATAACCACCTTCGCCCCCAAAAGTGTTGAGATTACAGGCGTGAGCCACCACGCCTGGCCTTTATGTGAAGTCATTTAAAAAATGTTTGTGTTATTGCTGTAAACATCCTTCTTAGTAGGCTTTTGTTGTATCTCATATATTTTGATGTGTTGTATTTTCATTTGTTTCAAAACATTTTCTGACTTTCTTTGTCACTTCTTTGATCAATTGATTGTTTAGGGTTGTATTGTTTAATTTCCCCATACATAAGATTTTCGATTTTCTTCTCATTACTGATTTCTAAGTTCATACACTTTTGGTTGGAAATAATATGTGGTATTATTTCAATGTTAAAATTTTTTATGACTTGTTTTATCATGTGAAGTATACTGGAGAATGTTCCAATGCACTTCAGAAGAAGGCATATTCTGCTTCAGGTGAAATACTCTTTATATGTCTTTTGGGTCTATTTGGTCTATTAGGTTGTTCATTGTTTCCCTACTAATTTTCTGTCTGGATATTCTATTTGTGAAAGTGGGTGATTGATGTCTCTTACCATTTTTGTATTGTTGTATTTTTCTCTCTTTTATTCTGTGAATATTTGCTTTATTTATTTAGATGCTCTGATGTTTGGTACATATGTATTTACAATTGTTATAGCTTCCTAATGAATTAACTTTTTATCATTATATAATGCCCTTCTTTGTCCCTTGTGACTATTTTTGGCTTAAAGTCTGTTTTGTCTGGTATAAATGACTTACCATTGCCATTTTTAATTTTTTTGGTCTTTTTTGAAATTCTTTCCTCCCTCTTCTCCTGTCTTTCTTTATGCTTCTTAGATTGTTTTTGTAATGGTATTCTTTGATTTCTGTCTGTTTTTTGTTTGTTTATTTGTATTTAGTATTCTTTTTGTTGTGGTTATCAAGAGACATATATTAAACATCTTATAATTATGATGGTTTATTTTAAGCTGACGACTTTAATTGCATATGAAAACTCTACACTATTACGTCTCCCCCAACACATGCTTCATGTTATTGATGTCACAATTTGCATCATTTAATATAGTGAATCCATTAGGAAATGTTTGTATTTATAGTTATTCCCAAATTTTTTGTTTTAGAACTTTTATTCTAAAAATTTTTAAGTGATTTACATACCACCATTACTGTATTACATTATTCTGTACTTGTTGATAAATTTACCTTTACTAATGAGTTTTATACTTTGAAATGTTTTGACTTGCTGTTAGTAGTCCTTCATTTTTAATTGAATAATTCACTTCGCCATTTCTTGTAAAGCAGGTCTAGTGGTGATGAGCTCTTTTAGCTGTTGTTTATCCTGGAAAGTTTTTATCTCTCCTTCATTTTTGAGGGACAATTTTGCCAAATATAATATCTTGGTTGGCAGATGTTTTCATTTGGTGCTTCGACTACATCATTCAACTCTCTTCTGGTCTACAAGGTTTCTGCTGATACATCCACTTATTAGCTTAGAGAGGCTCTCTTCTACAGTATAAGTCATTTTTTTTCTTGCTGTTTTCAAAATTATCTTTTTCATTTTTGACTTTTGACAATTTGATATAATATGTCTCCATGTGGATTTCATTAGGTCCTTATCTGGGTCTTTAAATCTTCAAAAGGCCAGGTGCAGTGCTTCACACCTGTAATCTCAGCACTTTGGGAGGCTAAGGCAGGAGATCACTTGAGCCCAGGAGTTTGAGACCATCCTGGGCAACATGGTAAAATCCCATCCTACAAAAAATAGAAAAATTAGCTAAGTGTTGGGGTGTGTGCCTGTGACTCTAGCTACTCAGAAGGCTAAGGTGGGAGGAGCACTTGAGCCTGGTAGGTGAAGACTGCAATGAGTTGTGACTGTGTGACTGTACTCCAGCCTGGGCAACACAGCAAGACCCTGTTTCAAAAAAAAATAAAGCTTCAATAATCTTGGTACCCATTTTTATGATGTTTTGAATGTTATTTCTTTAGATAAGCTTTCTGTTCCACTTCTGTCTCTCCCTCATGGGAGAGAAGTTTCATAGTCATATGCCTTTTCCCAATATCACAGAGCCATGCTGCCCTCATCTTTACCCAAATGCAGTGCACTGATAGGCTTGAGTACTGCATATACATTCCATTGCTTTGCCTTGCTGCTGGAGGAAAATGTCTGGGTTGTGTGCCTTTTTTCCAATCATGCACAGCTATGTGAACCACCATAAAACTCCATTTCATTTACTTTGTGAAAGTGTGCCAAAATTATGAGATACTGGACACAAGCTCTACTTCTCTTTCTTCCTCCTGAAGGATAAGATTATGGGTTGCCTGTCTTCTTCCCCTCATCCTGCAGAGCTTTGTCAGCTGCTAAGAGCTGCTCACCCATTTCCTTCAGGCAGGGACTGAAATGCCAGGACATTAGGTGCAAGTTTCACTTACGTTTCTTCCTCCTGAAGGAGAACTCTCAGGGTTGTGTACCTTCTTTCAATCAAGCAGATTCATCCCCCTTCCCCTTTTCCTTAGGAAAGTGTACCGGAATGCTGAAAGGCTAAATCCAAGCTACAGTTTTCTCCCTTCTTCTTAAAGTAAGAATATTAGAGTTGTACATCTTCTCTCAATCCTGCAGCACTGTGCAGGCTGCTGAGGGTCCCTCACCCCTCCCTTCATTCTTAGCTGCCCCATGGTGTTTTTCATATGCTGCTGGCCTCAGTGTTCTGAGTGAGGTGAGACAAAAGTAGAACTGGTGAATAATGCCCTGAAATGCTGAGGGATATAAGAGGCATGCTGCCCTCACTCTTTCTCCCAAGAGAGACATCCCAAGCCTGGATCTCAGTAGGTGCTAAGCTGTGTCAGCTTAAAAGAGGCACTAACATAAATAAAATCAAACTGTTCTTTATATGCATTTTCAAAGTCATTTTTCTTGGTTTGGTGCTTGCCTGAAGTGTTGTAACTTTTAAAATGGATTCTGGAGTTCACATACAGGTATTTTGAGATTGTTTCATTAGTGTTTCTTCAAGGGGATGACGGCTGCAACTTCTCATGTGCCATGTTGCTGATGTCACTTCAAACAAACGTTGTTCAGTGGCAGTTCTAAGAAGTTAGTAACTGTTTATATACATGTAGGAAAGCATATGCAGGGATCCACAAATTTATAATTCTTTATGCCAATCTCCTTCTTTTCTTAATAGCACTGACATTTTAATATTTTCTTTTTAACTTAATTTTTAAAATATCATATATTTTCTTTTCCAGGTCCACTACTGTGTCACATAGGGACTTCTGTCACATAGCCAGATGGAGAGTTATGTGGAATAAGATCTGGGAGAATCTCAAGCACAGGAGCTTATTTTCCCATGGAGTCAGGGCATAACAACCTCCCAGCTCATAAATGCATTCATTCACCTTGAAGCTTCCATTATTCCTTTTTAAATTTTAGTCATCTTCATTTTTTTCAGAGTTACCACTAACTACACTAAATGCATTATTCTAAGCACATTGCATGAGGATATAATTTTTATGGAAATTCTAAATGAAACAGGTTAGGCATGTGCAAATCAAAACATTAACCAAGAATAGAAATTTCAATCATATCATTTTCTTACCATGTCTTAATATTTTTTAAAAATGTGTTTAGATATAAAAATCTATGATTTTCTAATGTAATTTCTACTAGAAAAAAATTTAAAGTTCTTGTACATACAAAGTATCTAAGTAAAATGTCTAAAGCCATTAATGCCCTATCAGACTCTGTTACAGATCTACCTGATGGTTAAGTGGTGATATTATAAGGTTGTCTTGTTCTAGGAAAGTAATGTGCTAGAGACAATCCTCTCTGAAGAGCTGCATGATAGTTGAGATTCAACTGAAAAAGGAAATGATGACCCTTACAAAGCTACGTGTTTGAATAAGAACTTTGTCTTGTACAGACGTATTTTGAAAGACGAATCAAGTTGAAATCTTAGGGAAAAAAATGAGTCACGTTCCACAAAATAATCTGAATAAAAGTTCAGGCATTTGGCATAACATGATATTTTTACAATGATGCCTATTAATGTTTTTCTACTTTTAATAAAAATGCTTTGAGCATAAATTTAAAAGAAAGAGAGACAAAGCCTTTTGTTTCATAAGCTGTGTGTTCCTTTCTCTCTTAGGAGGATCATGTTTTTGTAAGATTAATACTGAATGATTCAAGAGGCTTAAATACAATTTACTTCTTTCCCTAAGGTTGATGGAAATGGTAATACAGAGAACTAAGCATAATTTTCCACAAAAAATTCTCACTTCAGCAACTATATTCTCTTCTAGGCTGCTAGCATGTTATAAAATATGTCTACAGTTTACAGTACACTGTAGAGAATACATTAAAATGCACACTCACAGTTTCATATACAGGGATGGAGACACATTTGATGGATGAAGAATTCACCATTCATCCTCTGATATGTTCCAGTTCGAACAAGCAAAAGAGCTGGCAGACCAGACTCTTCTACTTGAATCAACCTGTGACAGAAGCAGTACCAGGTCAACTCTTGTGACTAAAACAGATTAAGGCTTTGGGGCATTGCAATTTCCATAACAGCATAAAAATCACAGCCATTCAGGTATCTCTCAGTGTTATGTAACATAGGTATTAATGACAATTTTATCTCATATTTTAGTAATTTTCATAGTAATAGTATTTCTCTATTGAAAACAATATAAGCCATACTCTGTTTATGATTTTCTAATCATTATGAGGTAGTAATATTATTTTTTAATAAAAAGTCCCTTTAAAAATAAATAAGTGGTGATTACAGTAAATAAAATTGAACATAAATTATAATTTATTATTGCTATAATCTTACTAGTTCTTTGCAACATGCAAGACAAAAAAGGGCTAGTTTTTCTGAAAATATTTATGTTAAGAATTAAAACTTAGCTGTGAGTTATTCAAGGTAAATAAATGAATTAATTAATGAGAATGCTGTATATCTGTGTGCCAGTTTTTCTGCTATAGGTAAGTTCCATGATTTAATAGTAATTTGGATTTAAGTGTGTTCTTTTCTTTAATTCTTAAACTTACTATTACTTTGTTATTTCAAAGAACAACATTAAAATTATTCAAAGAACTGCGTCTTAATTGCTCATCAGATTGCATCTATATTCACAAATTAAAATTTATTTGTTGAAAATAATCACTCTTTTAAATGTACGTGAAATATATAAAGCTGTGCCTTCCATATGTTCAATATACGTTAAATGACGTTTGCTAAAATAACTTGTTAAATTCATTACAGAGAACTCTTAAAATGACCATAAATATATCTTATTCTAAAACCAATTAACTTAGCAAATATGAATAATTCAATTGAGTGTAATTTAAATATTGGTAAACACTGTACTGTTTTCAGAAAAACGTAAAAAATGCAGAAAATAATCAAATTTAAATATAGTTGAGCTCAATCAAGTGGTGAAGTAATCAGTAAATGTATCACAGAATTTCATCTTCTAAAACTCTTTGGCATTAATCTAGAATGTTTTCTACTTCACAAACAAAGATATCACCTCATAGTGTTAAGGGGAAGAGTGGAGTTCAGGTAAAATCTAAACAAAGCAGTATTTTGATAGGTGCAATGTGTGACTGGGCTGTGTGAAAACGTAGCACATCAGACCTTGGCTGAGAAGTATACTCATTAAGAAATTACAAAGTAAACTAGATATACAGTATTGGGTTTAGAAACTCCTTTTCTAAAGCTCTAAACATGGTCTAAAAATTGAGGGCTTTTCTCTGTCAAAGTGGTTCAGATCCTCCATGTAACTGTATGATACTCCATTCTTACTCATTTCACTTTAAACAAATTTCTATCTGTCTATAATTTGATAAAACTGTTTCAGTACTATGTCTTTCTTATTAATTAACAATAACAGTTTTCTCAGGTTAATACAGAACACGAATTTGAAGGAAGTTACCCAGGAATTAGGTAAGGACGTCACTTGAACTCTAGAGACTTGGACTGTCCTGCCAACCTCATTTACAGCCTTTTAAAGGGGCTGAATGTTATAATTACCCTTGTGTCTCTAGAATTCATTCCTTGACCAATTTTTTTTTAATAAGCAACCTCAATCAACTGTGAAAATAGATTCAAATTTGCTTAGCATAGAAAACCCAATTATCTTGGAAAGTATAATGTTATTCTTATGAAAAAAATGCCTTTACCATGAGAATGCTTGTAATTAGGTATAAATGATGAAAGAAATGAACACAGGCTCTTTCATTGAAACTCAAATGATCTGTTCCTGAAATCCCATGTCCTACATAAAAAGAATAACTGAGAATGTATGCCCCATTATTTCTAATAAGACCCTATTGTAGTGTACTGCCTATTAACCCAATGCTGTCTGAAAATTTCTTAAAACTTGGTTAAACCACAGGACATACTTAGGTATAAATAATAAACTGTCATAGTAGGATAAAATGGGGAAAATTTTGTTGATCACCAAAAATATTGCTTCTTGATAATCAAAGTGCTAATATTATAGTTAGCAATATTGTCATTAGTGCTAATATTGTGGTTAGTAGTAAGTTAATATTGTCAGCTCGACAGCTGAGAGGATATCTATTGATACTTGAAAGATGTTTTTCAGGGCACATGATTCCAATTTCTACAAGTTACATTTTGTATGTAACATTTATTTTGTTATGCAACTCATATTGAGATTTGGGAATGGAATTATGTATTTCTTCTGATCTGGCTTAAGATGTTATCTTGAGAGAGTTACATTCTATGAAATGTGGCTATTACACACAAAATATTAGGTAAGTGTTTCACATGAACTCAAAAGAGTTGTACTGTGCTGTCAAGGAGATGTTAACTATGGAAATATTCTAAGGAGGACATTCATGTTACATATTTATTTTAACTGAGGATGATTTAAAAAAATAATTTGGCATGTTAGAATATCTAATTGATTAGTTTCTTAACTTTAATTTACCTTTTTAATTTCTAACTTATGTATGAAACAATATCAAAAATTTAAAGAAAAATATTTTTCATATTTATAATTTAATATATCCAATTTAGAGAAGTCATATTTTGGAAAATTTAATTTTTAGACAAACAATATATGTCCTTAACTATTTAGTGTACTTTAATATATAACAAAATTTAATTAGCTTAAATAATTATTTAAGGTTTACATTTCCAAACAGAATAGTATAATTTGTTTGTAAGATAGACTCAAAAACTAATAGAAATATACTCTTAATTTTTTATATATAAAACACTTACAAGTTGAGTAATAATTCCATGATACAAGTAGCCACATATATGTTTATTAAAAACAAAGGCCACCATAAAGAAACAATAAAGCTCATATTGATGGGAATTAGGGAAAATGAATTTTTCTAAATTTTATCTAGAAATTCTAATTTTTTGAAGAAGTTTAAAATTATCTTTTAAATTAAAAACTTTGGTTCTCTTTGCCTCTCATCTGATAGCTCAAAGTTTGTTATTCCAAGGCATGACACTGACACTTTCTGTGTTCCCTGTATTACAATCAAATGTAGAAGACCACTTTAAAATGGTGACTCAGTTTTGAATAGGAGGTTGATATGATTTGGCTGTGTTCCTACCCAAATCTCATCTTGAATTTTAGCTCCCATAATCTCCACATGTTGTGGGAGGAACCTGTTGTGAGGTAATTGAATCATAAGGACAGATTTTTTCCCATGTCGTTCTCATGATAGTGAATAAGTTTCATGAGCTCTGATGGTTTTATAAAGAAGAGTATTCCTGCGCATGCTCTCTTGCCTGCCACCATGTAAGACATTCCTTTGATTCTTCTTCACCTTCCACCATGATTGTGAGGCTTCTCCAGCCATGTGGAACTGTAAATCCATTAAACCTCTTTACTTTATAAATTACCCAATCTCAGGTATGCATTTATTAGCAGTATGAGAACAGACTAATACAGAGGTGCTACCTTGGTTTTATGTAGTTATATCATAAACACAAAAAGAAAAATAATAAGAAAATGTAGCACTTTGATATGCTCAAGATATTCATTTTGGAAAGTTAAGTTACTATTCATACACTATTGCTGAAACATAAAACTTAAGGGTTATATAAAACATGTATTCTTGAAGCTGATTCAGCAGGCTGGTCCTAGCATAAAGTAGCTTAGATGGGAGATATTTACTAAAACCTATTTTCTACTCCTGAGCCAGCAGGTGATAATGCTGCTGCTGCTGAAGCTTTATTTTTGTTTTGCTTTATTTTGATTTTGATTTTTGAAGCTTTGTTTTTGGTCTCGCAGTTGGTGGGAGTGCAAACAAAAATTGCTTTTCATCATTTGGCAGCAGCTGTTCAGCCAATTTATAACCTTTGGAAAGAGGCTTAACTTTAAGGAAACTTCCATTGTATCAGATTGTGGTAAAATATGCATTTCAATGTTTTAATACAATTAAATGAGTTTATACCAAATTAGAAAGAGAAAATATTACTATATTGTGCACAACCTTACAAGCTAATAAAGTATAATTTTTGTATGGCTTGGTAGTTAACATTCTGATTATTCAAGATTATGAATAATACAATTATTTGATTAACATAATATTTTAAAAGATTACTTTCAACTCATTTCAAGGATTCCCGAATGCTAGCGTGAAGCTATTAGTATAGAATACTGTAGAATAGTGGTCCTATTCTGTTGCAGCTGGAAATGTTTTTTTGGTAAAGGTTAGATAGTAAATCTTTTGGGCTTTGTCAACTATATAATGTCTGATGTAAGTATTTAACTCTGGTGGTGTATTACAAAGGAAACCATACTCAATATGTAAATGTATGTTCCAATAAAACTATTTACAAAAATAGACAAGAGACCTGAATTAGCTTGCAGGCCACATGTTGCTGATCATAATCTTGGAAACCAGTCAGGAAGTCATTATAATAAATATATTCTCTGACTTCCTGGAACTTCAAAATGAGGTGTTTGTAAGCTTCACACTAGAAGAGCTTTACTGAATATAAAACACTGGGCCCGCTTTTTTAATAGACTTCTTAGAACTAGATTTCTACTCTCTACAGACATTAGAAGTTGTGAGAAATGTGATTTTACAATTTATTTCCAAGGGGAAACTCTTTTGAGAGAAAAAAATAAGAAAAAATTTGGACGGCACTCAAAAGTATAAATCAGCAAAGGCCCAGGAAAACCAAAATGTGGACTTATTCTCCTTAAAGTAAAAAGATCTTTTACTTAGACCGCCAAAGTATTTTTTTTCTTTTTATTTATAATCCAACCAGTTTACTAAAATATTTTCATTCTGGGTTAATTTTTCCTGGAATGCAATGTATTTTATTTTTGAAGCACATACACTAATATTCTCTATTATTTTATAAAGTGCTTTTTGAATTTTATTTTTGAACATTTAGTTTTGATTATCTTTTGCAGGGATTTTAATATGAATATGTTGCCGCTTCTCTGAGGCCTTATCTAGCTATTGGTTTAAAAATTTGTTTATATCTCTTTGTGATTCATTCTGATCATAATTTTTATTATAAAGTTTACATTCTTTTTTGCACATTTTTAGCATCTATTTTTCATTTTGTTCTTTGTAGCTTAGCCTTTACTTTCCAATTACTTTGTATTTTCTTCTACTTCTATCAAAATTTAACCAGTTCTACCAGGTTCAACATTTGGCCACAGTCTTATGTTATGTGGCCATATTTTGCTGTATGCTTGTGGAATTTCTTTCTGTTTTCTGATTTTCTTTATTTTTTATTGAAATATTAAGATAATAAAAAGTGGTGTATATTTGGCTCATGAATTTCCTGTGTCACTTTTTTCTTAGGTGAATTTGTCATCGTCAGAGATATTTTACTGCCTGTACTTAGTTATCCCCCCTTTTCCTCTGGATATTACTTGTATTAATAGTATATTTGATTGAAACATTCCTTAGGCTTTTTTGTCACTTATATCGAAGGTGGATCTTCCTATTAAGCAATGCCAAGTCCTGAGAAGTGAGTAAAGGAACAGTGCAGTTTGTGCCATCTCTTGGCAATCAAATGGGCTCTTTGTGTAGCTAAAATAAGGAACAGGTTCTTTGCAAACGGTGCTTCTGTGTGGCCAAGCCACCTCTGATTCTCGCAGGACAGAATACAGCTAATGATAGCTTCTACTCAGGGGTTGGAAATTGTCTGAGTTCTTCATGATTGACCACTGAAGAGACAGTAAGGGATACTATTCCCACTTTCAAAGGATGGAACTTCTCTTTCATAAGTGGTAGTTTGTTAAATTTACCATGTCCATGCTCCCTAGGAACCTGCTCCCCATCTCCATCTCTAGCCCAATCATATCTTTGTTTTGCCTACTACTCTACCTGTACTCTGTTTGTTTCATATCAGTTTTCATTCAGTGTTGGGCCATCTCCTTCTGGATGTGCATATTTGATATAATTTCTAAGATCTGTCTTATACTTTCCCTGACCATTCCCACCAAATGTCATTTACCTCTTCAGTTTTTGCTGTTGATTCTGCTGTATTTAGTTATTGGTCATATACATATAGAGTACATAAATTTGTTAGCTTTTTTAAAAAGGTGTTTTAAATAAATTTGCATTTTTGTTTTATTTTAAATCCCTTCATTGTAATCTCTGGTTTTGAGGACAATTACTGGCTCAATTTGAATCTAGGATGTTGCTATGCATGTATCAAAAATGTAAGGCATTGTTTTTTATATCCCAGAAACCAATAGTATACTATTACATCTACTGTATGCTATATTATTTTCACGTTCTAACATCTCTAAAATATGGTTGCCTTTTGCATTTAGTAAAATCTTAAAATTATAATTGCAAGCATTTAAAAAAATTACTGGCATACAACACAATAATTTTTAGAGTATATGTATTCAATTCTATGTAACATAGTAAAAAGAAAATGTATAACTTTTCACTAATATTAAATGAATGAATGGTTTAGTTTCATTGAACCTCATCAAAACCCTTTTAGTGTTTGGAAGCTATGAATTCTCATATTTGGGCAGGGTGTGGTGGCTCACATCTGTAATCCCAGCACTTCAGGAGGCCAAGGCGCGTGTATTGCTTGAGTCTAGCAGTTCCAGACAAACCTGGGTAACATGGCAAAGCCCTGTCTCTACCATAAATAGAAAAATTAGCCAGGCATGGTGGCACACACCTGTAATCCCAGCTACTCGAGAGGCTGAGGTGGGATGATGGCTTGAGCCTGGGAGGCATAGGTTGCAGTGAGCCAAGATCGTGCCACTGCACTCCAGCCTGGGAGTGAAAAAAATAATAATAATAAAGCAAAAAAAGAAAAAAAAAAGAAAAGCTCATATTTAAGAGTTGAGTTAAAAAAAAAAGCTGTGCAGTTTAAATAATCCTGATAACTATTACAGTTAGAGGATATTTCCAGGATATATGAAAATAAAATCATTTAACTTTAAATTCACTACTATAGGGAGAGACTAAATCTATGCCTATTTTTTCAAACAGTAGTAGTTAGGGAATTAAATGGATAAGTCATAATGCTTTGTTCTATCAAGGAAGGTGAAGTTCATTTTTCTGAAACTTACAGAATGAAAATAAATGACACTTTACTAAGTCAGAAAATGATCAGAAAATATGAGCATCAAAACCACTGATACCAAGATAAAATATTCTTCAAACAGTACAAGCCAAATTTGTATAAAAGGTGCACACACACACACATACACACGCACACATAATCACTTAAATGAAAATAGGAATGAAAGAATAAAAAAGAAAAATGCAATTAAATATTCAGGCATGGAGGCGGGCACCTGTAATCCCAGTTACTCAAGGCCAGGGTGGTGGGGAAACAGGGGAGCTAAGGCAGGGGAAACACTTGAACCCAGGAGGCAGAGGTTTCAGTGAGCTGAGATAGCGCCACTGCACTCCAGCCTGGGCGACAGAGCAAAAAACTCAGTCTCAATAAAAAGAAAAAATGCAATTCAAAACGTCTACATACCTGGGGATTAAAGAAAGGGACACAGAGAAGTAGAGACTTAAACCACTTTTTTTCTTCTTTTTTTGCCCAGGTTGGAGTGCAGTGGCGGGAACATGGCTCACTACAGCTTGGACCTCTAAGGCTTAAGTGATCCTCCCACCTCAGCCCCCTGAATAGCTGGGAATACAGGCGGGTGCCACCACAACCTGCTAATTTTTAAACTTTTTTGTAGAGACAGGGTCTCCCTATGTTGCCCAGGCTGGTCTCAAACTCCTGGGCTCAACAAATCCTCTTGCCTTGGCCTCCCAAAGTGCTGGAATTACAAGCATGAACCATCTTGCCTGCTTATGCCTACACCAGTTATATTTTAAACAAACGTTATTAAGAGTAGGCTGAAGAGTTAGAAATGATGCTATAATTTAGGATGCCATGTTTCAGCCACTGTCTGTATTCCCGCTCCCTGGGCAGTACCATTCCTCTACTCTCTCTGGCCTAGTCAAATTGTCCAATAATTAGTTATCAGAAAATACCATGATCTCAAATATCATAGTGCCTTTGCCTGAGCTGCATGTTCTGGAATGTTCAACCGTTCTCTCTCTTTCAGGCTAACTAGTTAACTACTAAACATAATATATGTCTTTTGTTTCAGATCATAAGTCATCTTCTCAGGGATACTTTTCCTGATACCGTCCCTGGTACAATAGGTGATACTCTCTAATTCCAGTTGCTTTGTTACATACAGTTGTCCCTTGGTATCCACATGGGTTTGCTTCCTGTACATCTCTTCCCCAACCCCTACAGATCCCAAAATGTGGACACTCAAGTTCCTAATATAAAATGACATAGTATTTGCATATAACCTACACACATTCTCCCATATACTTTAAGTAAATTCTATATTATAATACATAATGCAATGTAAATAGTTGCTATCCTATATTTTAAAATTTGTATAATTTGTATTGTATTATTAATATTATTATTACTGTATTTTTAGAAGACAATTGACCCTTGAACAAGGCAGGACTTAGGGGCCCAGTCACAAATTGCATACAACTTTTATCTCCCCCAAAACACAACTACTAATATCTTATTGTTATCTGAAAGGCTTACTAATAAAATAAACAGTGAATTAACACACATTTTGTATGTTATATGTATTAAATATGATATTCTTACAATAAAGAAAGCTGGCAAATGTTATTAATAAAATCATGAGGAAGGGAAAATACATTTACTATTCATTAGGTGGAATTGGTTTATCATAAAGGTCTTCATCCTCATCATGTCTCAGGTTGAGTAGGCTAAGGAGGAGAAGGAAGAAGAAGAGTTTTGCTGTCTCCGGGGTGGCAGAGGTGGAAGAAAATCCAAGTATAAGTGAATCTGTCCAGTTCAAACCTGTGCTTTTCAAGGGCCAATTGTATTTTCTATCTGGTTGGTTGAATCCGATATGGAGGGCCTCAAAGAAACACTCAAACAGTGGTGGATAGTGATGTGGTTGAAATGTAAGATTTGAGATCCCTCACTTCCTGGCACGCCTTCTAATTTCCTTTACCTTAGGTTTTGTTTGTCCCTGTACTTTGTATTTTTTTTTCTTGAAACGACTGTCAAATTGTTAATACAATAGTTTCAGGCCTATGACACCTAAGTCTATTTTTGCCTTCAAAGAATCCTTATTTTCCTCCTAGGGCATCTTCATCATTATTATTTAATATCTGTCTCCCAGAGAGAGTAAGAATTCTGTCTCTTTATAGTCACCATTTTATCCTAAGGGCCTGAAACACTATCAGGCTTAACAGGAGTGTCAAGTAAACATTTACTGGATGAATGAGCATAACTGTAGATAATGATCTTTCTTCTCTTCATACACAACTTTGTATTTAGTCAAAAGTATCACAGACACAGGTATACTGCATTTCTTTTAATATATCTTCTGTAGAATTGAAGGTAAAAAAGATTATGACTATTTAGCATAACATTGCATTACAGATAACATTTGTTGTAAGGGCAGGATTACTCTGAGATATCTGTATTTGTAAGCCCTTAACAACAAGTAAGACATATTTCTTCAGAGCTCTCTTTCTTAATAGGATTTCAGGCAGCTTGTGGAAGCAGCTAAAATAAATGGCTTTAAAAAACATGTGTGTCGTATCACATTAAATGGGGTTATGAATCAATATCCATGTGCTATAATATATATCCTAGCCATACAATGGGATTAATTCTGGATTAAAAAGAGAAATCCATTCCTAATTTTCCCTCCAGCCCACTTTCCCTTCTCTTCTTGAAAATAGGAGTTTTTCAAATGACATATGAGTGGAAGAATCCATTATAAGCATCCACTGTTTTGCCTGCTCTAAAGTAATTTGGTTCTGCATTAATAACTCTCACTTCACAATCTCTCATAAACTATGTTTAAATACCTATGCTTTTAAATGAGATTGCTTATTTTATGAAGGAATGTTTGATGGTCCACATTTTCTGTGTTTCATCATGTGGTGTAAAGAGTACTGGATGAAACTGTAGAGAGCTCCCTCAGGTTTGTCCTCTGCACTTCCTCTCTGCGTCTTCAGCTTACTACCCTCAGCTTGTTTTTGAAATCATCAATTTAAAAGCAAACACCTATCAAGGTGTCAATAAACCCAGAAACTAGTGTAAAGGACAACTATATTAATAGGTAAGTCTGATTCAGTGTAATCAATTTTATATGAGAGTTAAAATTATATATAAATTTGTAGAGACAGAAAGATGACTTTAAGGCAATCAGGCTATTTAGAAAATATTTCACAGAAAAGTGATATTTCAAGCTTTTAGAAAGATACAAATCCTGCTGTTGGAGAAATATGTAAAGCAAGCAGGGCCATTTCAGGAATGATGAGAATTTCAAAGTCAATAAAGAAAATTACAAAACTGGAAATGAATGAATTAACAGAATATAAAGGGCCTTCTAAAGACCTATAAAGCAAGTTACATACTATCTGCAGACTACAGGGAGATTGAGGAGTTTAAACAGAATATAAAAATATTAAGACATGTTTTATTTATGTATTTATTTATTCATTTATTATATTCTTGTGAAGCAACATATGACACTTATGTAGAGAATATAATTAAGTGATCAGGTCCAAGTTGCAATATTCCAGGTAAGAAATCAGGTGGCCAGAACTAACACTGAGCTAGAAGAATATAAAGGGGGATCAACATGCAAAGGTATTTATAGTGATATGCTGGTAAATATTTCACAACTATTTCAAAACAAACAGTACCTGATGAGTACCATTTGCCAGATCTGTGGTATATGAATGCTCCTACCATGGCCAATTTCAAACTGCCAATGCTTTTATCACTGAATGCAAAATTGGGAAGAGATGTGCACAGTCAGCTCTCCTGAGCTCATACCAACCAACTCCAGAGCACCACTAGACATTTCTGAGTTGCAATCAATAAAATGTGGAGGTCGATGGAATACAGTGTTGATAGAAAAAAATTGTATATAAATCCCAGATTTCCATTTTGAGAAACCAAATGTGTTAATATTTAATGGCTTTGCTGCTTTCTAAAAAATAATAACAATAAAAATGCTTACTAAAGGAAATATTTCAAGTAAATATTTGCATTTTAACTAATATTCTTTAGAAATATAATATCTTAATTTAGAGATATATAATTCTGGGGATTTCAGAAAAGGACATCAGCTAAGTAATATTTGATGTTGAGGACAAGAGAAGTTAAGCACACTTCGATGATTCAATCTAGGTCAATAATCCCCAAACCAGCTCATTTCTAGTTATCAAAAACTTTAATAAAGTGTAAAAAAAGCTTTCTTCTGGACTTTTCAAATATTTTTTATGCTACTTCATTTTGTGTCATTCTAAAGCAGGAATAAACTTCAGAATTTTTTCAGATTTAGTTGGATAAGGATTTCTATTTGGACTAAGCACCCTGGTGAAGATATCTTCTTCCCAAACCATATTATACAGGAATTCGTAGAACAATTTTGAAGATTTGTACATTACAAAATAGATGAGCAGGTGAGGTATGGGGAAATTAACTCACTGACCAATTGCATTCAAAACTATACCTATGACAATTGGATAGTACCTTGTCTGATGAAATAATATGCACAGCAGGAGGTATGGAGCATGTAGTATTAAAAGAGAAAGGCAGCCCGAGGCGGGCAGATCACGAGGTCAGGAGATTGAGACCATCCTGGCCAACATGGTGAAACCCCACCTCTACTAACTGGTGGCGCGCGCCTATAGTCCCAGCTACTCGGGAGGCTGAGGCAGGGGAATAGCTTGAACCCAGGAGGCAGAGGTTGCAGTGACCCGAGATCGCACCACCGCACTCCAGCCTGGCCACAGAGGAAGACTCCATCAACAACAACAACAACAACACGCCCAGCTGCCACTTATTTCCAGATGAAAATAATAACACCAAACGAACAATAAAAGTTATCAGGAACAAGGTATGTAACTTATTAACTTCTTTAATCTTCTAATGCCCATATGAGTTATAAATATTATTGTCTCTATCTTTCATATGAAGAAATTCAATTTGGGGAGGTTAAAACACTTGGTATATAAATTAATTTCTGTCAAGATCATTAATGTTAATGCTCTCAAGCATTGCATTTTACTGTTTTTATTTTATCAAAAGAAAAAAAATTACTCTGTATTCATCACTGTGTGAAAATTAATATGTCCAAAGATACACTTTCTAAGAGGCAAAGCTGATAAGTTTTCTCAGTAAATGAATAAATGTCCTAACATTTCTCAGAACAAAAATATATATATATATATGCACAATGGAAATTTGACTTTTACATTAGCTTACGCCCAATAACTATTTGTAGGATGATTCATGCTATTGCAGCAATGAAATATTTGCAACTCTCTGTGTAATAATCATTGCAGAAAAAAATCAAGATTGCCCTTGACTTATTTTAGGCAGGTGTCTGTAGACTCTTGACATTGAAATTTTGCTGAAAATATTACTGCAGGGGACAATAAAGACACGCAAATCTACTTTCTCAGTATACACAGAAAAAACCTTCTAGGCAGAGTGTTCAGTTCAGCACATTCATTACCTTTTAATTGCTTCTAAATTGCATAGTGACCTGTTGCATGAATAGCAAAATCTATCTAACTGAAACAAGCATAGTTCGGGCATGTGTGCTGTGAAAAGCTTTTTCATCAATTGGTATGTGTGTTCATTCGGGCATGCTTGTTCAGCTGTACCTATTATAAAACCAGGTAAAGACATAGTCAAAATAAAAAGGTAAATACATTGTTAAGAAAACAGCTACATATTAAAAACACACAAATTTCATCCAACCATTTGTTACATTATACATGGTTAAATAAGGAGCGTGTTAATAACTGAAAACTTGTAACAGTTAAATATGATTACAATACCAGACTTTTCATATGTCAGAAGAAAAAGCATGGTAAATGACTGTAATGTTGAGCATTGTATTTAAGAATCTAAGCTATAAAGAAAAAATCCGCTAGGAGAAAAGATAAGTTTGAAAATTTTATTCTGGGCCACCATAAATGCAATGCCATAAAAAATAAACTATTGCACCAACCACTGTGAGCAATGAGGTATAAAAATTATAACACCCCTAGAAGATTTACTCAAAGCTATTTCACAATCCCTCATAGACTATACACACATCATCCTCCCTTCAAAAAAGTGCAATCCTAAAGCTCATGCTTCTGCACTTTCAAAGAAAAATTCCATAATTAAGAAATTTAAGTAGTGCCTTCAATTCACCTTACCAATTTACATTTCTTTCCTATATCCATTTTCATAGTTTAGTAAAATAAAATATAGACAGAGAGGAAATTAACTTATTGTCGTCTTTGCGTTCTTAAAAAAGTTCCTTGTTGCCAATTAAAATCTTTTTCGAAGAAGCCGTTGGGAACCACGGGAAATGCAACTTCTACCCAAAGGAAGAAAGCGTCATATCCAGTCAGTCTGTGGACAAAAGGCCTACCAAGATTATAGTGGCACTGCGCTGAGTCAGCCATCACGAGTAGCAAGTTCAACAGTGTCATTGGCATTCCATGAAGGAGTGTAAATGAAATATTCTGCTCCCTTCACCTAGATGTATGCAGTGATTTAAATGGGAGACTAGAAGAGAAGAAGGATGAATAGTAAGACCAGATCATTTGATTAGAAATGAAGAGCCAGCAAAAGAAACTGCAAGCACTAACACTAATCAGTGAAGTTGGAGGATAATGAAGAGAGAATGAGATTCCAAAGGCCAGGTAAAAAATGGACTTCAAAAAGTTGAGACCTGCTTTCCAGATAGGCCAAATAACACAGACACTGAGAATTAATCTTTGAATTTCACAATATCCAAGTTATTGCTGATCTTCTCAAAAAAACTCCTGATGAAATGTTGAAGGATAGAAAGCATTTAGGAAAGAATAGGAGGAGAAATATAGACAATGAATATAGAGGGCTCTTTCAAGGTATTTTGTTATAAAGAAGAAAGGACATAACACATTGAACGATAGTTGCTGGAGTGTGTAAGTTGAGATAATTTTTAAGATAAGGAATATCATATTACTTGAATAATGGCGAGGATAAATGAGACACGAGAGAGAAAATATTACCCTGATGATATAGAGATATTACAGTGACAATTCTATAGGAATATTCTTGGAAAGACTAGAAGTGCTGGAATTCAGTGCACAAATAGAGTCCTTTGTATTTCAAGGCATGTGTAATCCATTAGTTGGAAAATAAGGGATTGTGGATTGTATGAGTACAGAAACAAACAGGAAATAATTGTTGGTAGGAAAGTGTGGAAGTTTTTATTTGATTTCTGTTACTTTTCCCAGTGAAATAGGAAATCAGATCATTAACTAAAAACGATGAGAAAGAATGGCATGCTTAATATTTGAGGGGATAAAGTAAGAAATGGTTATCTCAGAGAATGAAGGAGAAAATGTCATAGAAAACTGTAACAGTATTACTGGACTAACTTGAGATTCCACTTAAGTTTAAGTTTCAGTAATTTAAACTGTGGTTAATCTTTATGGTTGCATTTTTTCTATAGCCATACATAGGTATGAGGGTGCAAATTAAAGGTTGTAAAGCTGGATTTAATCATGGATGAGATTTTTCTTACTGAGTTGAGAAATGTAAGGAAATAGAAGTTGCATGTGTGGGAATAATTGAAATAGTGGACTATTGAATCTAAGATGGGGAGTGAGGGAAGGAAGAACATGAAGATTGACAGAAAGTTTAAAAAAATGGTTGGTTAAGAACATAAGAGTAAGTCGCTTTTATATCAGATAATTGTGAGAGTTAAAGTTCTAAGAATGAGAGCTGGAGAGGTAAGAGGGGTTGCCAGAGGCTAGAAAGCTTGAATATAAGATTATGGACTGGAGAGTGATTGAGAATATTGATGTCTAGATCATGACCATTGGAGTAAGTCACTAAAATGTTGTTAAGAAAAAGATCATTACAGAAAAGGAGGTCAAGAAAATAAAAGATCATGGAGGCACTAATTAAGTGGCCATAAAACCTCCAGGAATTATGACAGGAATAAATGAAAACAAGAGTGAAAGTGAGATCAATGTGGAATTGGTGTTTAAAATGGTGGACTCCGGAGGCAGGCTGGGCTCTCAAAGCTCAAATGTAGTTTCCAAATGAACCTGTAGAATTTGAATAAATTACTAAAAGTTCTCTTTTCCCGTATATAAAATTGAAGTAATAGTAATAATAAATAATAATATCATTATTAATTAGAAAATAATAATGATACTAAGACCTCATTTGAGCATTAAATAAGTAAACATTATGTCTGTAAAAAGCTCCATAAGGAATTATTTCAGCAGTTCTCTCTTGTCTAACATTATCTTTTTCCTACACTATTATTAGCTTCAATACATGTTTTTATTTCTCCTATTTAAAAAGCAAACTGTTCCCCTTTGGCCCACATACGACTTTATCATTATTTTTATTTCTAGTCCATCTGTATTTGTTTGTCATAGCTTAGATTACTTTCGTTTCTTATTGAGGCAAAATTCCTAGCAGATCATCTATATTTATTGTCTCCAAATAATTTGTCTTTTCTTTTTAAAACCCACTTCAAGTAAAGTTTTTTCCCCTTGAAACTGCTTTTGTCAAGGTCATCAATATTCTTTATGTTTCTAAATCAATGACAAAGTTTTCATCATTGTTACCTAGAAAGAGCACTTAATTCTGCTCATTAATCCTTAATCCTATTCATTCTCTTCTTGAAATATTTTCACATTTGGTGTCTTAGACACCACATTCTATTTATCTTCTCATTTTGGTGCTCATTCTCATGATCTTTACTCCTTAACCTATAAATATTGGGGTGCCCCAGAATTCAGCCTGTGTTCCTCTTCCCTTCCCTATTTATCCTTACATCATTTGTGATCTGTTCTAGCCACGTTTTTATTTATTTATTTATTTATTTATTTATTTATTTATTTATTATGCTTTAAGTTCTGAGATACATGTGCAGAACATACAGGTTTGTTACATAGATATATACGTTCCCTGGTGGTTTGCTGCACCCATCAACCTGTCACCTACATTAGGTATTTCTCCTAATGCTATCCTTCCCTCAGCCCCCACCCCATGACAAGCCCCAGTGTGAGATGTTCCCTCCCTATGTCCATGTGTTCTCATTGTTCAATTCCCACTTATGAGTGAGAACATGTGCTACTTGGTTTTCTGTTCCTGTGTTAGTTTGCTGAGGATGGTGGTTTCCAGCTTCATCCATGTCCCTGCAAAACACATGGACTCATCCTTTTTAATGGCTGCATAGTATTCCATGGTGTATATGAGCTACATTTTCTTTATCCAGTCTATCATTGATAAGTATTTGGGTTGAGTCCAAGCTTTTGCTATTGTGAATAGTGCTGCAATAAACATACATGTGCATGTGTCTTTATAGTAGAATGATTTATAATCCTGTAGGTATATACCCAGGAATGGGATGGCTGGGTCAAATGCATTTCTGATTCTAGATCCTTGAGGAATTGCCACACTGTCTTCCACAATGATTGAACTAATTTACACTCCCACCAACAGTGTAAGAGCGTTACTATTTCTCCACATCCCCTTCAGCATCTGTTGTTTCCTGACGTTTTAATGATCAACATTCTAACTGGTGTGAGATGGTATCTCATTGTGGTTTTGATTTGTATTTCTGTAATGACCAGTGATGATGAGATTTTTTTCATAAGGTTTTTGGCTGCATAAATGTCTTCTTTTGCGAAGTATCTATTCATACCCTCTACCCACTTTTCAATGGGTTGTTTTTTTCTTGTAAATTTGTTTAAGTTCCTTATAGATTCTGGATATCAGCCCTTTGTCAGATGGATAGATTGCAAAAAAATTTCTCCCATTCTGTACATTGCCTGTTCACTCTGATGATGGTTACTTTTGCTGTGCAGAAGCTCTTTAGTTTAATTAGATCCCATTTGTCAATTTTGGCTTTTGTTGCCATTGCTTTTGGTGTTTTAGTTGTGAAGCCTTTGCCCATGCCTATGTCCTGAATGATATTGCCTAGGTTTTCTTCTAGGGTTTTTATGGTTTTAGGTCTTATGTTTAAGTCTTTAACCGATCTTGAGTTAATTTTTGTATAAAGTGTAAGGAAGGCATCCAGTTTCAGTTTTCTACATATGGCTAGCCAGTTTTCCTAACACCATTTATTAAATAGGGAATCCTTTACCCATTGCTTGTATTTATCATGAGTTAACTCCCATTCACAATTGGCACAAAGAGAATAAAATAACTAGGAATACAACTTACAAGAGATGTGAAGGACCTCTTCAAGGAGAGCTACAAACCACTGAGCAAGAAAATAAGATAGGACAAAAAGAAGTGGAAAAACATTCCATGCTCATGGATAGCAAGAATCAATATCACAAAAATGGCCATACTGCCCAAAGTAATTTGTAGATTAAATGCTATCCCCATCAAGCTAACATTTACTTTCTTCACAGAATTAGAAAAAAACTGCTTTAAATTTCATATGGAACCAAAAAGAGCCCACATAGCCAAGACAATCCTTATCAAAAAGAACAAAGCTGGAGTCATCATGCTACCTGACTTCAAACTATACTACAAGGCTACAGTAACCAAAATTTCATGGTACTGGTACCAAAATAGACATATAGGACAATGAAACAGAACTGAGACCTCAGAAATAATGCCACACATCTATACCCATCTGATCTTTGACTAGCCACATGTATTAAAATATTTGTATAGGTTAATGACTCTTCTATTTATGTCTATTTTCCAGTTCCCAATATTGATTTGGAATTTATATAATAAATTCTCTTCTCAAAACTTTCAGCATCTGCTGTTTTCCCCCATCTCACTTAATGGTAAATCCATTCTTTAAGTGGCTGAAGCCAAAAATCTTAAAATCATCTTTGATTCCTTTACTTTCTGACACTCTATCTGCAAACCAATATCAAGCCTTGTTGGATTTACATTATAAATATTCCCCAAACTGGCTTCTCCCAGCTATGAAAAAGTAGCTTATATCATAAAATAACCTTTCCAATAATAACAACTTAATAGATGATGGCTTCCAATAATAACAACTAAAAACATAATAAAAAACAGAATGTACACACACACAAACAGACATACACAAGTAGGCTTCACAGCAAACTAAGTCAGCTGGAATCTGAGAGAGAAGCTAAGATTCCCCCAAAAAAGGAAACGTTATATTGCATTATTTATCTTGAGGAATCTGCAAGTTTGTAAACATAAAAAAGCCAATTTGCAGTTCCTATGTGATCTTCACTCATTGCCATAATGGTCTCATCTACTATTCTTTTTTACATTTTCTTGCCTTATAGTCCTGACTGGCACATGTACATGTCATGCATACTTTACTTTTGTGTTTTTAATTTAATAGATACATAATAATTGCACATATCTTTTAGGTACATGTGATATTTTCATACAAGCATACACTATGTAATTATCAGATTTGGGTACTTGGGATATTCACAATAATGATTATTTTGTTGTCTTGGGAATATTCCATATCTACTCTTCCACTTATTTTGAAATTTATAATAAATTATTGATAACCACAATTGCCCTATTTTACCACTCTAGATCACCAGACTCCTATTTCTTACCATATACAAAAATCAAATCAAAGTGGATTAAAGTCTTAAATTTAAGATGTATAACCTTCAAAAATACTAGAAATAAACATTCAGGAATTGTTTTAAGACATTAGTTTGAGAAAGATTTCTTGAATAAGACCTCAAAAGCATGGGAAAACAAATCAAAATGGACAAATGGAATCACACCACACTAAACAGCTTCTGCAGGAGAAGAGGACATCTACAAAACCCAAAATAGTAGATAATATTTGCAAAGTATTCAACTGACAAGAGATGAATAACAGAATAGGAAACTCAACTCAACAGCAATGTAGCTATCTATCATCTATCTGCCTATCTATCTAAATTCTAATTAAATATTGATGAGCAAAACATCTGAATAGACATTTCTCAAAAGATGACATACAAATGGCCAATGGGCATATGAAAATATGCTTACCATCACTAATCATCTGGGAAACACAATTCAAAACTATATTGACATTATCACTCCACCCCAGTTAAAATGGCTACAATCAAAAGGACAGAAACTAACAAATGATGGTGAGAATGCAAAAAAAGAGGAACACTCAGACATTTTTGTTGGAAATGCTAATTTGTACAGTGACCATGGAAAACAGTATTGATGTCCCTCAAAAAACTATGAATAGAACTACCTTAGGATAGGGCAATTCCACTAGTCATATATCTAAAAGAAAGAAAATTAGGATATTGGAGAGATATCTGTACTCTCATGTTTACTGCATCATTATTCACAATAGCCAAGATATAAAATCAACCTAAGTGTTCATCAATGAATTAACGGATAAAGAAAATGTGGTATGGGTATATATAATGAAATATTATCTAGCCATCAAAAAGAATAAAATCCTGTCATTTGCAGTATGGAAATGGAGGACATTATGTTAAATGAAATAAGACAGGCTGGGGTGGTTTTAAGATGGCTGAATAGGAACAGCTCCAGTCTGCAGCTCCCAGGGTGAGCCACACAGAAGACCTGTGATTTCTGCATTTCCAACTGAGGTACCAGGTTCATCCCATTGAGATTGGTTGGACAGTGGGTGTAGCCCACAGAATGTGAGCTGAAGCAGGGCGGGGCATCGCCTAACCTGGGAAGCACAAGAGGTTGGGGAATTCCCTTTCTTAGCCAAGGGAAGCCATGACAGATGGTACCTGGAAAATCAGGACACTTCCACCCTAATACTGCACTTTTCCAACAGTCTTAGTAAATGGCATACCAGGAGATTATATCTTCTGTCTGGCTCAGCGGGTCCCACGTCCAGGGAGCCTTGCTCACTGCTAGCACAGCAGTCCAAGATCTAACTGCAAGGTGGCAACGAGGCTGAGGGAGGGCTGTCCACCATTGCTGAGGCTTAACTAGGTAAACAAAGTGGCCAGGAAGCTCGAACTGGGTGGAGCCCACCACAGCTCAGCGAGGCCTGCCTGCCTCTGTAGACTCCACCTCTGGGGGCAAGGCATGGCTGAACAAAAGGCAGCAGAAACTTCTGCAGACATAAACGTCCCTGTCTGCCAGCTTTGAAGAGAGCAGTGGTTCTCCCAGCATGGAGGTTGAGATCTGAGAATGGACAGACTGCCTCCTCAAGTGGGTCCCTGACCTCTGAGTAACCTAACTGGGAGGCACCTCCCTGTAGGGGCCGACTGACACCTCACACAGCTGGGTGCCCCTCTGAGATGAAGCTTCCAGAGGAAGGATCAGGCAGCCACATTTGCTGTTCTGCAATATTTGCTGTTCTGTAGCCTCTGCTGGTGATATCCAGTCAAACAGGGTCTGGAGTGGACCTCCAGCAAACTCCAACAGACCTGCAGCTGAAGGTCCTGACTGTTGGAAGGAAAACTAACAAACAGAAAGAAATAGCATCAACATCAACAAAAAGGATATCCACACCAAAACCCCATCTGTAGGTCACCATCATCAAAGACCAAAGGTAGGTAAAACCACAAAGATGGGGAGAAAACAGAGCAGACAAGCTGAAAATTCTAAAAACCTGAGCGTCTCTTCTCCTCCAAAGGATTGCAGCTCCCTGCCGGCAATGGAACAAAGCTGGACAGAGAATGACTTTGATGAGTTGACAGAAGTAGGCTTCAGAAGATTGGTAATAACAAACTTCTCCGAGCTAAAGGAGGAAGTTTGAACCCATTGCAAGGAAGCTAAAAACCTTGAGAAAAGATTGGACAAATGGCTAACTAGAATAAACAGTGTAGAGAAGACCTTAAATGACCTGATGGAGCTGAAAACCAAGGCATGAGAACTATCTGATGCAGGCACAAGCTTCAGTAGCCAATTCGAACAAGTAGAAGAAAGGGTATCAGTGATTGAAATTCAAATGAATGAAATGAAGAGAGAAGAGAAGTTTAGAGAAAAAGGAGTAAAAAGAAATGAACAAAGCCTCCAAGAAATATGGGACAATGTGAAAAGACCAAATCTACATTTGATTGGTGTACTTGAAAGTGATGGGGAGGCCGGGTGCAGTGGCTCAGGCCTGTAATCCCAGCACTTTGGGAGGCCAAGGCGGGCAGATCACGAGGTCAGGAGATCGAGACCATCTTGGATAACACGTTATAACCCCGTCTCTACTAAAAATACAAAAAAATAGCCAGGCGTGGTGGTGGGCGCTTGTAGTCCCAGCTACTCAGGAGGCTGAGGCAGGAGAATGGCCTGAACCTGGGAGGCGGAGCTTGCAGTAAGCCGAGATGGCGCCACTGCACTCCAGTCTCTGGGCGACAGAGCAAGACTCCATCTCAAAAAAACAAAAAAAAAGAAAGAAAGAAAGAAAGAAAGAGACGGGGAGAATGGCACCAAGCTGGAAAACACTCTTCAGGATGTTATTCAAGAGAACTTCCCCAACCTAGCAAGGCAGGCCAACATTCAAATTCAGGAAATACAGAGAACACCACAAAGATACTCCTTGGGAAGAGCAACCCCAAGACACATAATTGTCAGATTCATCAAGGTTGAAATGAAGGAAAAAATGTTAAGGGCAGCCAGAGAGAAAGGGCAGGTTATGCACAAAGGAAAGCCCATCAGACTAACAGCTGATCTCTTGGCAGAAACTCTACAAGCCAGAAGAGAGTGGGGGCCAATATTCAACATTCTTAAAGAAAAGAATTTTCAACCCAGAATTTCATATCCAGCCAAACTAAGCTTCATAAGTGAAGGAGAAATAAAATCCTTTACAGACAAAAAAATGCTGAGACATTTTGTCACCACCAGGCCTGCCTTACAAGAGCTCCTGAAGGAAGCACTGAACATGGAAAGGAACAACCAGTACCAGCCAGTGCAAAAATATGCCAAATTGTAAAGACCATCAATGCGAGGAAGAAACTGCTTCAACTAATGAGCAAAATAACCAGCTAACATCATAACAACAGAATCAAATTCACACATAACGATATTAACCATAAATGTAAATGGGCTAAATGCCCCCATTAAAAGACACAGACAGGC
The DNA here is from genome assembly GCF_029289425.2 of Pan paniscus. Classification (NCBI taxonomy): domain Eukaryota; kingdom Metazoa; phylum Chordata; class Mammalia; order Primates; family Hominidae; genus Pan; species Pan paniscus. The sequence goes on from NC_073249.2 coordinate 113,211,201, forward strand.
AAATTTGATAAAGAGTCAAGACCCATCAGTGTGCTGTATTCAGGAGATGCATCTCACATGCAGAGACATACATAGGCTCAAAATAAAGGGATGGAGGAAGATCTACCAACCAAATGGAAAACAAAACAAAAAAAAAGCAGGGCTGGCAATACTAGTCTCTGATAAAACAGACTTTAAACCAACAAAGATCAAAAGAGACAAAGAAGGCCATTACATAATGGTAAAGGGATCAATTCAACAAGAAGAGCTAACTATGCTAAATATATATGCACCCAATACAGGAGCACCCAAATTAATAAAGCAAGTCCTCAGAGACCTACAAAGAGACTTAGACTCCCACACAATAATAATGGGAGACTTTAACACCCCACTGTCAATATTAGACAGATCAACAAGATAGAAACTTAATAAGGATATCCAGGACTTGAAGTCAGCTCTGCACCAAGCGGACCTAATAGACATCTACAGAACTCTCCACCCCAAATCAACAGAACATACATTCTTCTCAGTACCACATTGCACTTATTCCAAAATTGACCACATAGTTGGAAGTAAAGCACTCCTCAGCAAATGGAAAAGGACAGAAATTATAACAAAGTGTCTCTCAGACCACAATGCAATCAAATTGGAAATCAAGATTAAGAAACTTACTCAAAACCACACAACTACATGGAAACTGAACAACCTGCTCCTGAATGACTACTGGGTAAATAACAAAATGAAGGCAGAAATAAAGATGTTCTTTGAAACCAATGAGAACAAAGACACAAAGTACCAGAATCTCTGAGACACATTTAAAGCAGTGTGTAGAGGGAAATTTATAGCACTAAATTCCCACAAGAGAAAGCAGGAAAGATCTAAAATCAACAACCTAACTTCATAATGAAAAGAACTAGAGAAGCAAGAGCAAACACATTCAAAAGCTAGCAGAAGGCAAGAAATAACTAAGATCAGAGCAGAACTGAAGGAGACAGAAACATGAAAAACACTTTAAAAAAATCAATTAATCCAGGAGCCGGTTTTTTTGAAAAGATCAACAAAATAGATAGACCCCTAGCAAGACTAATAAAGAAGAAAAGAGAGAAGAATCAAATAGATGCAATAAAAAATGATAAAGGGGATATCACCACCAATCCCACAGGAATACAAACTACCATCAGAGAATAATGTAAACACCTCTATGCAAATAAACTAGAAAATGTAGAAGAAACGGATGAATTCGTGGACACATACACCCTCCCAAGACTAAACCAGGAAGAAGTTGAATCCCTGAATAGACCAATAACAGGCTCTGAAATTGAGGCAATAATTAATAGCCTACCAACCAAGAAAAGCCCAGGACCAGATAGATTCACAGACAAATTCTGCTAGAGGTACAAAGAGCAGCTGGTACCATTCCTTCTGAAACTATTCTAATCAATAGAAAAAGAGAGAATCCTCCCTAACTCATTTTATGAGGACAGCATCATTCTGATACCAAACCCTGACAGAGATACAGCAAAAAAAAAAAAAAAAAGAATTTTAGACCAATATCCCTGATGAACATCAATGTGAAAATCCTCAATAAAATACTGGCAAACTGAATCCAGCAGCACATCAAAAAGCTTATCCACCACAATCAACTTGGCTTCATCCCTGGGATGCAAGGCTGGTTCAACATACATAAATCAATAAACGTAATCCATCATATAAACAGAACCAAAGACAAAAACCACATGATTATCTCAATAGATACAGAGAAGACCTTTGACAAAATTCAACAGCCCTTCATGCTAAAAACTCTCAATAAACAAGCTATTGATGGAATGTATCCCAAAATAATAAGAGCTATTTATGAAAAACCCACAGCCAACATCAAACTGAATGGGAAAAACTGGAAGAATTCCCTTTGAAAACTGCCACAAGACAGGGATGCCCTCTCTCACCACTCCTATTCAACATAGTGTTGGAAGTTCTGGCCGGGGCAGTCAGGCAGGAGAAAGAAATAAAAGGTATTCAATTAGGAAAAAATGAAGTCAAATTGTCCCTGTTTGCAGATGACATGATTGTATATTTAGAAAACCCCATCCTCTCAGCCCAAAGTCTCCTTAAGCTGATAAGCAAATTTAGCAAACTCTCAGGATATAAAATCAATGTGCAAAAATCAAAAGCATTCCTATGCAGCAATAACAGACAAACAGAGAGCAAATCATGAGTGAACTCCCATTCACAATTGTTTCAAAGAGAATAAAATACCTAGGAATCCAACTTAAAAGGGATGTGAAAGACCTCTTCAAGGAGAACTACAAACCACTGCTCAATGAAATAAAACAGGACACAAACAAATGGAAGAACATTCTATGCTCATGGATAGGAAGAATTAATATTGTGAAAATGGCCATACTGCCCAAGGTAATTTATAGATTCAGTGCCATCCCCTTCAAGCTACGGATGACTTTCTTCACAGAATTGGAAAAAAACTACTTTAAAGTTCATATGGAACCAAAAAAGAGCCTGCATTGCCGAGACAATCCTAAGCAAAAAGAACAAAGCTGGAGGCATCACACTACCTTACTTCAAACTATACTACAAGGCTAAAGTAACCAAAACATCATGGTACTGGTACCAAAACAGAGATACAGACCAGTGGAACAGAACAGAGCCCTCAGAAATAATACCACACATCAACAACCATCTGACCTTTGGCAAACGTGACAAAAACAAGAAATGGGGAAAGGATTCCCTATTTACTAAATGGTGCTGGGAAAACTGGCTAGCTATATGTAGAAAGCTGAAACTGGATCCCTTCCTTACACCTAATACAAAAATTAATTCAATATGAATTAAAGTCTTAAATGTTTGACCTAAAACTCTAAAAAACCCTGGAAGAAAACCTAGGCATTACCATTCAGGACATAGGCATGGGCAAGGACTTCATGATTAAAACACCAAAAGTAATGGCAACAAAAGCCAAAATTGACAAATGGGATCTAATTAAACTAAAGAGCTTCTGCACAGCAAAAGAAACTACCAACAGAGTGAACAGGCAACCTACAGAATGGGAGAAAATTTTTGCAATCTACCCATCTGACAAAGGGCTAATATCCAGAATCTACAAATAACGTAAACAAATTTACTAGAAAAAAATTTTTAAAAAAATCAAAAAAGTGGGCGAAGGATATGAACTGACACTTCTCAAAAGAAGACATTTATGCAGTCAACAGACACATGAAAAAAATGCTTATCATCACTAGCCATCAGAGAAATGCAAATCAAAACCACAATGAGATACCATCTCATACCAGTTAGAATGGTGATCATTAAAAAGTCAGGAAATAGCAGATGCTGGAGAGGATGTGGAGAAATAAGAACACTTTTACACTGTTGGTGGGGGTGTAAACTAGTTCAACCATTGTGGAAGACAGTGTGGCGATTTCTCAAGGATCTAGACCTGGAAATACCATTTGACCCAGCGATCCCATTACTGGCTATATATCTGAAGGATTGTAAATCATGCTACTAAAAAGACACATGCACATGTATGTTTATTGTGGCACTATTCACAATAGCGAAGACTGGGAACCACCCCAAATATCCATCATGATAGACTGGATTAAGAAAATGTGGCACATATACACCATGGAATACTATGCAGCCATAAAAAAGGATGAGTTCATGTCTTTTGTAGGGACATGGATGAAGCTGGAAACCATCATTCTGAGTAAACTCTCATAAGGACAGAAAACCAAACACTGCATGTTCTTACTCATAGGTGGGAATTGAACAATGAAAACACTTGGACACAGGGTGTGGAACATCACACACCAGGGCCTGTCATGGGGTGGGGAGTGAGGGAGGGATAGCAGTAGGAGAAGTACCTAACGTTAAATGATGAGTTAATGGGTTCAGCACACCAACATGGCACATGTATACATATGTAACAAAGCTGCAGGTTGTGCACATGTACCCTAAAACTTAAAGTATAATAATAAATAAATAAATAAATAAATAAATAAATAAATAAATAAAAGTCACAGAAAGAGAAATGTTGCAAGTATTCATTCACATATGGGAGCTAAAACACTTGATTTCATGGAGGTAGTAAATAAAATGGTGGTTACCAGAAGCTGGAAAGTGTAGTGGAAAGTGGGTAATAAAGAGGAATAGTTTATTGGGTACAAAATATAGTTAGATAGAATCCAGGCACACTTAAGCTTTACTGTCTTGGCACTGGCTTTGGCTTTACCTGGAATATTAATCCTTCATCTACATGGATGGCTCAGGTCTACATCTCTTTCAAGGGGCTGAAGAAACAAACAGAAAACAGCAGCTCAGAATTTGGGGGAATTTCATCAGTTTAAGGAAGGGAAGCAAAAATGTGTTTAAGGCCTACCAATAAGAGACATTTGGAAACACCACTGATTTTTATTTGAGAATCCTAAAGTCCTCTAAAAAGAAAGTCACATTGAAAACAGACAAATCCCAGGATGTCTGAAATCCAGTCTCCAGTCATATTAAATCCTGACTGGATGAAGATGATCTGCTTTTCTCTAACTGCATAACAGAAACAAACAAACCAACAGAAATCATGTTATTTCTGGAGGAAGATAACATTATGGTAAATCTAAATTTTTCCACCACAATGTCTAGCATGTAGTAAAAACTTCCCAGGCATGAAACATACACATACAAACACACAGAAGAAAAATGACAATGAACCAACCAAAAAACAGAAACAAATGACAAAATCCAAATGAATCGAATAGGTTTTCCAGTGATTCGAGTACTTGAATTATCACAATTAGATTTTAAAATGATTATGATTGTGACTTTATCTTCAGTAAAATAGATGACAGGATAGAGAAACTCGCCAGAGAATAAAAACTGTACTGAAAAATAAAATGCAATATTCTGGAACAAAAAATACAATAATTGCAGTAAACAACTAAAAAATATAGATTTATCCATACATATGACACAGTAAAATTTAGCATTTGTAAACTAGTCTTTAGTTCAGTATAAATATGTAATGTGAAACACAGTAGGAAAAAGAAGTATGAGAAACAAGTAATATGTGGGATAAGGGCAAATGTTGTAACGTATGTATGTGTAATTTCAGTCTTTGAAGGGGATAAGAGAAAGGCAGGAGCAATATTAGAAAAGAAACTAGGAATTGTCACAATTGACAAAACTTCATAAAAAGATAAAACTACAAATTAAGAATGCTCTATAAAAACAAGAAATGGATATAAAGAGATTTCCACTCCTGGATATATCAGTAAAACTGCTAAAAATGACAAAGTTAAAAATTAAAAGCAGCCAAAGAAAAATCAAGGAATAATACTGTTTAATAAGAAGAGTAAAACTAGAGGTTGTTTAATAGAAACAATGGAAATCAAAAGAAAGTAGAGTGAGTCCTGAAAGAAAATACCTGACAACTTAGCTTCTAAATTTCTTGAAAATTATTCCTCAAAAATGATAACTCTGTAAAATATTTGTAGATCTAAAAAACCCAAAAGGGTATTCTGACAACAGACTTAATAGAAATATCTAAGGGAATTCTTAAACAAAAGGAATATTATCCCAGGTGAAAATATGGCAATGCAGGAAGGGAGGAAGAGTACTGGAAAGAAGACACAAATAAGAAGTAACATTGCCCGGGCACGGTGGCTCACGCCTGTATCCCAAAACTTTGGGAGGCTGAGGCAGGCAGATCACTTAAAGTCAGGAGTTCGAGACCAGCTTGGCCGATATGGCAAAACCCTGTTTCTACTGATAATACAAAAATTCACTGGGCGTGGTGTCAGGCATCTGTAATCCCAGCTACTCAGGAGGCTGAGGCTAAAGAATGGCTTGAACCCCAGAAGCGGTAGTTGCAGTGCACCAAGATCAAGCCACTGCACTGCAGCCTGGGAGACAGAGTGAAACTGTGTCCAAAAAAAAAAAAAAAAAAAAAAGAACATTGATTAAAACAATAATAATGTTTTGAAAGTTTAAAATATATGTAAAATAAAATACATAAATACATTAGACAAATAATAGGAGGTAATATATGGAATTAAATAGTTCTAAGTCCTTGTTCTAAGTCTGAGAAGCAACAACACTGCTAATTAATAGTAGACTTTAATAAACTAAAGATGTATATTGTAATCTCCACTGAAATTAATAAAAATAATTTAAAACATATAACCAGTCAGCTAATTAAAGTGTAAAATGGAATGATAGTTTCTGAATGATAAAAATCTATTCAGAATTTAACTATCCCTTATTTATTCCCCTGCTACTACCTAGGCTTGATTCATCAACAGCTCTCACCTAGACTACCACGTTTTTATGTCCATGTTGTTACTCTTTTCTATCCCATAGTATTCTCGATACAGCAATCACTAAATTTCTACTGAAATATGTCAGCTCATCACATTGCTCTGTTCAAAACTTCCAAATGCATTTCCTTGCTTACAGAGTAAAAGCCAAAGTCATTGCAATGACCTGAACGCCCTATGTGGTTTTCGCTCATGACATCAGTGGTCTCAACTACTATCCTCTTCACACCCTTGCTGTCTCACAGGCCTGAATGACTCAAGTATATGTCAGGTACATTTTAGCTGTAGATTGTGCTGGCTTTGGCTTGGGCTTTGCCAAAGTTACAGGGCCAAATCATTTTGTGATAGACTATCCAACATATCTCCTTGTTGATTATTCTCAATACACATCTGCATAGGCCTGAATAAGCCCTTCTGTACATAAATTTGTTTGATTATTTTACAGTAAATGTTTCTCAAACTTATTTGAATACATCATTTTCTTCCAACACTTATTCTTGGAACTAGCATTCAATAGAGCATACTTCAGGAAACGTTGATGCAAAATTTATCAGGGTTGCTATAAATCTGATAGATTTGGAATCTATGAGGAAAAAATAAAATCTTAAAGAAATTATGAATGATGTTAGGAACAATCTTTCAGACCAATTAGGTAGACCTTGCTTTATGCAGGGAGATTGTGTCTCGATTCTCTGTCCGTTCAGCATAAATGATTTTCATGGGACATTAATACTGACTCAATCATGTATTGTGCTCTAAATTTTCTAATTTATTTTTTACCCATGTGAGGGTATAACATATATTAGATTTATGTAAGATTGCTGGATCACATATATGAAAATTATTTCTTTTACATCCCACAAAGAAATAGGAATAAAGATCCTGATGTGTGTCCCTGCCCAAATCTCACATTGAAATGTAATCCCCAATGTTGAAGAAGGTGGGGCCTGCTGGAAGTTGATTGGATCATGCGGGTTATTTCTCATGAACTGTTTAGCACCATCCCCTTGGGACTGTTCTTGCAATAGTGAGTGAATTCTCGTGAGAGCTGGTAGTTTAAAAGTGTGTAGCACCTCCCCACTTCATTCTTTTGCTTCCATTCTGGCCATGTGATGTGTCTGCTCCTGCTTTGTCTTCCACCATGATTGTAAGTTTCCTGAGGCCTCCCCAGAAGTTAAACAGATGCTAGCATCACACCTCCTGTACAGCCTGCAGAACCGTGATCCAATTAAATGTCTTTTCTTTATAAATTACCCAGTCTCCAGTATTTTTTATAGCAATGTAAGAAGGGACTAACACAGATTGCGAGACACACAGGGTGGATTTTTTTAAGTCAATTTTTACTGTATTTCGGGCTGCCAAATTTTTATCTAGATGTGTTTCCTTCTAACTCTTTTTTTATATGATTCTTTTAACCAAACTACATAATCAAAACTAAATACATAGATTTACTAATACAGAGGTTTTTCTTGAAAAAAATCTTTGTATAAAGCTTACTAAATACATAGATTTTTCTTGAAAGTGAGGTAATGCTTCTTCCACGCTAATTTAAATTAGTAGTGGTAATATAGAGATTACAATTTACTCAACAAAGTATATTAGCAATTTGGGATAAGTTTCATAAATAAGGACATGGCATAATTCTGTTAGTTTAATTATTATTTGCTCCAAGAAGAAAAGTAAACATTCTCTAATTTTCCAATTAACCCATAAGAAATTAGATGTTTTATTTCGGTAAGCTCCTTAATACTATTTATATAATTTGTTTAAAACTGGGAAATGCTATCATTCTGTTTTTAATAATTTTAAGGTTATTAGCAAAAAAAACTTGCTCTAAAAATATTTAAAATACAACACTATGAAAATTTCTTATGGCATTTCTAGCATTTAGTTTTATTCACTTAAAGATATCTGTTTATGTTACTCTGAAAACTTGTGGTTTTAGTACACTTAATGAACAATTTTAATCTTTCTCCTGGAAAATATAGCAGTTCAGCAAAATCTATGTTTCCTTGAATGGTTCTTTAATTTGTTTTCCCGTAGATACATGGGGAAGGACTCAAAGGTCATTAATGCTGGCATTAATATACATTAGTCATTGGAGTAGACCATTTCCCAACTGGGTAACACCACATTTCCCACGGCCACCTAATTAATGATTGTCTAATTGACTCATGTGCAAATCTTACATGGCAATACTTTTACTAAGTAAATTGAACCTGCCATTGCAAAAACTGCAGGGCTGAGGGCATAATTAGCTATACTGAGGCATACTTGATCTCAGAAGCCCTAGGGATAATCAATAATTAGTTTCATCAGAAATGATTTTGTTGTTATAACCATGACACCGTGTTTCTGAATTATGGAAGTTTTGATGATTGTTGTTTATTTGGATCAGAATAGGAAAGCTGTAGCTAACTCAGGGTTTATAGCATAATAAATTTTCCAAAGTATCTTGAGATTAAAAACAATCAAAGTAAATGAAGCACCAATTACTA